>NC_037689.1:63184467-63484467 GCF_003255815.1 Theropithecus gelada
CAATAAACATACGTGTGCATGTGTCTTTATAGCAGCATAATTTATAATCCTTTGGGTATATACCCAGTAATGGGATGGCTGGGTCATATGGTACATCTAGTTCTAGATCCTTGAGGAATCGCCATACTGTTTTCCATAATGGTTGAACTAGTTTACAATCCCACCAACAGTGTAAAAGTGTTCCTATTTCTCCACATCCTCTCCAGCACCTGTTGTTTCCTGACTTTTGAATGATCGCCATTCTAACTGGTGTGAGATGGTATCTCATTGTGGTTTTGATTTGCATTTCTCTGATGGCCAGTGATGATGAGCATTTTTTCATGTGTTTGTTGGCTGTATGAATGTCTTCTTTTGAGAAATGTCTATTCATATCCTTTGCCCACTTTTTGATGGGGTTGTTTGTTTTTTTCTTGTAAATTTGTTGGAGTTCTTTGTAGGTTCTGGATATTAGCCCTTTGTCAGATGAGTAGATTGCAAAAATTTTCTCCCATTCTGTAGGTTGCCTGTTCACTCTGATGGTAGTTTCTTTTGCTGTGCAGAAGCTCTTTAGTTTAATGAGATCCCATTTGTCAATTTTGGCTTTTGCTGCCGTTGCTTTTGGTGTTTTAGACATGAAGTCTTTGCCCATGCCTATGTCCTGAATGGTACTACCTAGGTTTTCCTCTAGGGTTTTTATGGTATTAGGTCTAACATTTAAGTCTCTAATCCATCATAGAATTCTATTTACAGATACACATAGAAGAAGAAAATCAAGCTGTTGGGAAAACCCTATTGTGAGTTTAAATTTTAGAACTTCATTCACAATTTTAGAAAGGCTATTTGAAAGAGCTCATCTTGCTTGGTAGTCTTTACATTTTTGCCTGAGAATTTTCAGGAAAACATATGCTGTCTGAAAATTACTTGTCTAGAGATTGTTTGTACATCTTCTACATTATGAGCATGAATAATCCATGGATTTAGAAGTTGGCACATTCTCTATTTTCTTCCTTTCATCTCTATGAACATAAGCTAAAAAAAAACCCTAGAAAAAAATGGATGAATTCCTGGAAACACAAAACCTTCCTAGATTAAACCATGAGTAAATTGAATTCTTGAGCAGATCAATAATGAATTCCAAAATTGAATCAGTAATAAAAAGCCTACCAAAAGAAAAAGCCCAGGAGCAGACAAATTCATGGACAAATTATTCTAGATGTACAAAGAAGAGAGGGTCCATTTCTATTGAAAATATTCCAAAAAACTTGAGGAAGAGACATTCCTCTCTAACTCATTCTATGAGGCCAGGGACATCCTGATAACAAAACCTGGGACACACACACACACACACACACACACACACACACACATCAGGCCAATATATTTGAAGAACAATAGATGCAATATTTATCAAATTACTAGCAAACCAAACTAAACAGCACATCAGGTTTAAACTTGATCAAGTTTATCCACCATGATCAAGTTGTTTTTTACCTGAGATGCAAGGTTGTTTCAACATATGTAAATTAATAAATTTAATTCATCCCATAAATAGAACTAAAAACAAATACTACATGATCATCTCAATAGATTCAGAAAAGGTTTTAGATAAAATTCAACTCCTTACTTGTTAAAAATCTTCAACAAACTAGAAACTTTACTTCAAAATAATTAAAAAAAAAGGTACTTCAAAATAATAACATTTATCTATGATAAATCCATGACAAACGTCACATTGAATAGACAAAAGTTGGAAACATTCCCTTGAGAAGCAGACCAAGACATTAATGCTCTCTCTCACCACTCAAACATTTTACTGGAAGTCCTAGCCAGAGAAATTAGGTAAGAGAAAGAAATAATAGGCATTGAAATAGAAGGAAAGGAAGTCCAACTATCCTTTTTTTTTTTTTTTTAGATTATATTATTCTATACCTAGAAAACCCCGTAGCCTCTGCCCAAAAGTTTCTTGATGTGATAAACAATGTAAGCAAAGTTAAATGATACAAGAGCAATGTACGAAAATCAGTTGCACTTCTATATACCACCAACATCCAAGCTGAGAGCCAAATGAAGAATGCAATCCCATTCACAATGAGAAAAATGGAATACCTAGGAATACAGCTAATCAGAGAGGTAACAGATCTCCACAATGAAAATTACATAATACTGCTCAAAAAATCAGAGATGTCACAAATGAATGGAAAGACATTTCATGCTCATGAAAGACAGAATCGATATTGTTAAAATGACTTTACTGCCCAAAGCAATTTACAGATTCAATAGTATCTTTTTCAAACTACAAATTGAATTCTTCACAGAATTACAAAAAACAAAAAAAAAACTTAAAAAAATTCCTGTGGAACCAAAAAATAAAATAAAATAAAAGCCCAAATAGCTACAGCAATCCTAAGCACAAAGTTGGATGTGTCACATTACCTGATTTCAAACAATATTGCAAGGCTACAGTAATCACAACAGCATACTGCTGCTATAAAAACAGATACATAGATCAATAAAAGAATAGACAACCCAGAAATAATGCTATACAACTACAACCATCTGATCTTTGAGAAAGTTTCCAAAATTAAGCAATGGAAAAAGGACTTCCTATTCAATAAATGGTGCTGGGATAAACTAGCTAACAATGTGTGGAAGACTGAAACAGGACCTCCTTCCTTACACCATATAGAAAAATCAACTGAGGATGGATTACATATTTAAATGTAAAATCTAAAACTTTAAAAACCCTGGAAGATAACTTAGGAAATATCATTCTGGACATAGGACCCAGCAAAGTTGTCATAACAATGACATGAAAAGCAATTGCAGCAACAACAAAAAATGACAAATGGGACCTAATTAAAGAACTTCAGTACAGCAAAAGAAACTATCAGCAGAGTAAACAACCTACAGAATGAGAGTAAATGTTTGTGAACTATGCAACTGACAAAGGCCTAACATTTAGCATCTATAAGAAACTAAAGGAAATTAACAAGCATAAAACCAAACAACCACATTAAAAATTTAGGCCTGGTGTGGTGGCTCATGCCTGTAATCCCAGCACTCTGGAAGGCCAAGGCGGGGGATAACTTTTTAAAAATTCCAGATGTCTGCATAGTAGTAAATTTCTTGAGAATGCTCTCATATTTTCTCCTTTTTAAAACATTTCTAAATATGCTAATTTTTGCCTTAAGTTAATATATTCAATGTATTTGAAAAGATGAGAGTCATGCTAAGCACTTTTTAGATCTTAAAATATGCCTTTGAAAGTGATGTCTAAAAGGTATAGTCTAGGAAGTCACAGTTCATCATTCCCCCATGAAAACATTAAGAAAACAGCTATAGACGGACTAAAATAATATTACAGAAGTTCTGCAACCAGTTAAAGAATGATAACCACCAACTGAATGCACAGTCAAGAAAGAGACACATTCAATATGTTAGAAAATTCTGTGGTATTTTTATTCACTCTTGCTTCATCTCGTTCCTGGCATAGTAGTGTAATCAGCAGAAAATGAGGCAACCATGTGTTCCTTTGGTTAGGCAGAAGTAGCAGAGTAGAACATGTTTGCAACATTCTGACTCATCTATGGGTTACCTAAAAGATTATTCTCTGCATTACTCTGATATATTATGGGAATATGATCTCCATCAAAGATCATATGAAGAACATTAAGTATAAATTCTATCTTCAGTTGACAGAAAGACAGGGCCAGTTACATGGCACATAAAACCTACAGGAGAACTGCAAATCCACATATGCCTGAGGGCAAGACATTACAGGTAGAAGACGGAAACATGACCCATTTAAAGGAGCAACATAAACTAAAAAAGGCAGCTTCCCTAAAAGAAGACATGAATTGGAATTAAAAAAAAAACTTTAAAACTGCTTTCTTAATATCCTCAAATAGTTAAAATGAAACATACACTAAACATAAAAAGAAATCAGAAAACTATGTATGAAAAATATTCACAACATGATAGAAATTATTTAAAAAACTAACTACATCTGGAGCTGCAAAAGGCACGAACTCAATTATAAAATTCACCAGGGGGTTTAAACAGCAAACTCAAACAGGGAAAAGAAACAATCATACAATTTGAATGATGGTCTTTAGAAATTATCGAGTATGAGAAGTAAGAAAAAAGTTAAGTGAATAGGAGGGAAGAGAGATGTAAAACATCATCAAGCAGACCAAAATATATCTTGTAGTATGTCAGTCTGTTTTATATTGCTGTAAAGTAGTATCTAATGCTGGGTTATTTATAAAGAAAAAAAGGTTTATTTTGGCTGACCGTTCTGCAGACTATACAAGAAGCATAGTGCTGGCATTTGCTTCTGGTGAGGGCTTCAGGAAGCTTACTATCATGGCAGGAGGTGTAGGGAGAGCAAGCATGTCACATGGTGAGAGAGGAAGGGAGGAAGTACCAGGCTATTTCAACACCAGCTTTCACATGACATAATAGAGTGAGAATTCACTCATTACTGTGAGAAGGGCACCAAACTGTTCATGAGAAACTTACCTCCATGACCCAAACCTTCCCCACTATGCCCTACCTCCTACATTAGGGATCACATTTCAACATGGGATTTAGAGGTGATGAACATGCAAACTACATCAGGAATTTGCAGGAGGTGAAGAGAAAGAGAAAAAAAGAAAAATCATTTGAAGATATAAGTATGGAAAACTTCCCAAATTTGAATAAAGATATAAATATACAATTACAAGAAGCTCAATGAATTCCAAGTAGGACAAAATCAGAGACCCTAAGACACATTAAAATCTAACTGCTGAATGGCAAAGACAGGAAAAGGACATTGAAAACAGCAAGATAAAATGGACCCATCATATGCAAGAGCTCTTAATATGACTATCCTAGTGAATTTCTTATCAGACACCTTGGAGAACAGAAATAGGGGCATGATACATTTAAAGAAATTGAAGAAAAGAACTGCCAACCAGGAATTCTATACCTGGCAAAGCTATCTTTCTAAAATAGATAAGTAGTCAGGACATTTTCATACAAACAAAAGCTGAAGTAGTTTACCACCCCGGACCTTCTCTGCAAGATATATTAAATGGAGACCTTCAAGTAGAATCCTAGACAATCACTCAAAGGCATAAGAAAAAATATAAACTTCTCCAGAGACGGTGATATGGTTTGACTGTGTCCCCAAAAATTCATGTGTTAGAAACTTAGCCTTTAATGCAAGAATTTTGAGAATTGGAACCTTTAAAAGGAGACTAGGATATGAGAACTCTGTCCTCATGAATAGATTAATATCACTATAATGGGAGTGGGTTACTTATTGGAAAAGTGTGTATTATTTTTTTATTTTTTATTTTTTTGAGATGGAGTCTTGCTCTGTCACCCAGGCTGGAGTGCAGTGGTGCGATCTCAGCTCACTGCAAGCTCAGCCTCCCGGATTCACGCCATTCTCCTGCCACAGCCTCCTGAGTAGCTGGGACTACGGGTGCCTGCCACCACGCCCGGCTAATTTATTTGGTACTTTGTAGTAGAGACGGAGTTTCACTGTGTTAGCCAGAATGGTCTTGATCTCCTCACCTCGTGATCTGCCCTCCTCGGCCTCCCAACGTTCTGGGATTACAGACATGAGCCACTGCACCTGTCATGTGTATCTTTTAAAAATGAGTTTTGCACTCCATTGCTTTGTCTAGAAGATGTGCTCTGTTTCCTGCCTGCTTTCTGCCATGGATGATGCAGAAAGAAGGTCCTTGACAAATGCAAGCCCCTGCATCTTAAACTTTCCAGTTTCAAGAACTATAAGAAATAAATCTCTGTTCATTATAAATTACCCAGTATTAGGTACTCTGTTATGTCAGTACAAAACAGTAATAAAAATGGTAAATAGATGAACAAATAACAAATATAAATATTATTATTTTAATTTTTAGTTGTACCACCACTTATATTATCTATAGGATTTAAAGTATAAATGAGTAAAGATTATAAATATGAAATCTTTATATGATAATGGTAATGGTTACATAACATCTAAAGATATACAGTTTAGCCTTGAACAACATGTGTTTAAATTGTGATTCCACTTATACATGTATTTTCTTCTGCCTCTGCCACTGCTGAGACAGCAACATGTTCAGGACTGAACATGAAGTGATGAGGATGAAGACCTCTATGATGACTTAAACCAACTTAATGAATAGTAAATGTATTTTCTCTTCCTTATGATATTCTTAATAAAATATATTTTCTAGCTTACTTATAGAACATAATACATATAAAATACAAAACGTGTTAAATGACTATGTTATCAGCAAGGTTTCAGTTCAACAGTAAGCAATTAGTAGTGAAGTTTGGGGGAATACAAAGTTATATGCAGATTTTCAACTTTGTAGGGACTTGGCACTCTTATCTTATACTGTTCAAGTGTCAATTATAATTTATGATATTAGTAACATAAACTGGGAAAGGCGGTAAGCTGCAAAGAAGTAAAGTTTTGTATGCAATTGAAGTTAAGATGGTATTAATTTAGGATGGATTTTTATAACCTTATGATGTTTTATATATTACTTACATGGTAACCAAAGAACCATATGTTTTTTGGGTAACCAAAAAGAAAATAACTACAAAATATACACAAAAGGAAATAAGAAGGGATTCAAAACATATTCACATAAAATAAACTATATACAAGGGAGGTCAGTAATACAGGAATAAAAGACAAATATCTATAACACACACAAATCAATTTACAAAATGAAAAGTATTGATAGTGCTCCCCTATCAATAATTATCCTAAAGGCATATAAAATATAGACTTCAATCTGAATACAGAATGGATAAAAATAAGATCAAACTATACACTATCTACCAGAGACAGTTTAGATCTAAAGAAATACAAGTGTTGAAAGAAAATATGGAAAATACAAAGGAACAAGAAGGCAGTAGGGGTGGCCATACCAATTTCAGCCAAAATAACTTTAAATTAAAAAAAAAAAAACTACTATAAGAGGGAAAAAAGCAATATTATTTAATGATGTAAAACCAATTCACAAGGAAGATATAACAATTATAAACATACATGTGCCATACATCAGAGCTCCAAAATATAAGAAGCAATTCTTAACAAAATTGAAGAGAAAAATAGGCAACTCTACAATAATATGAGGAGACTTTAGTACCCTACTTGCAAAAATAGACAGCAAAACCAGGCAGAAAATCAATAAAATAAAAGGGTACTTAAAAAATACCTTGAACATTTAGACCTAATAGACATATAGAGAGCACTCCACTCAACAACAGCAAAGTACATTATTTTTTCACATACACATTGATTGTTTTCAAGGAGAGGCCATATATTTAGGCACCCACCAAATAGTCTCAATAAATTCAAAAACATTTAAATCATACAACATATGTTTTCCATTTACAATCAGCTGTTGACTTCTATTCATTGCATTGTGACTGGAAAAGACTACACACAGACACACACACACACACACACACACAGTTTTTTAAAAATAATAAATTTAGAAAAGCTGCAAGATGCAAAATCAACAAAAAACTAATTGCCTTTCTATACACTAACATTGAAAAATTTGAAATAAAAATTAAGAAAACAATTTTATTTACAATAACATCAAAGGGATTGATAATACTTAGAAATAACTTAGTCAAGGAGGCAAAATACTTTTATGGTATAAACAAAAAAATTTGCTCAAATTAAATGATATATTAATAAATGGAAAGAAATCCTGTTTTCATAAATTCAAAAACAATATTGTTAAGATGTGTAGGCCGGGCGCGGTGGCTCAAGCCTGTAATCCCAGCACTTTGGGAGGCCGAGACGGGCGGATCACGAGGTCAGGAGATCGAGACATCCTGGCTAACACGGTGAAACCCCGTCTCTACTAAAAAATACAAAAAACTAGCCGGGCGCGGTGGCGGGCGCCTGCAGTCCCAGCTACTCGGGAGGCTGAGGCAGGAGAATGGCGTGAACCCGGGAGGCGGAGCTTGCAGTGAGCTGAGATCCGGCCACTGCACTCCAGCCTGGGTGACAGAGCGAGACTCCGTCTCTAAAAAAAAAAAAAAAAAAAAAAAAAAAAAAAAAAAGATGTGTAGAGTATCCGAAGTTGATGTACAAAGTCAATGCAATCTCAATCAAAATGATGGTTGAGAGAGAAGGAGAGAAAACTCTCTCATGCCTCTTCTTATAAACGGATGCTTCCCACCCGTAAGCGCTTCACTTTCACAACCTAATTAACTCCCAAAGGCCCTTCTTCTATTCACATTGGGGCTAAGGGTTTTAACATAAATTTTGTGAGAAAAACAACATTTAGTCCACAGCATTCTACCCCTGCCCCTCACCAAATGCTTGTTTTTATCACAGGCCAAATTAATTTCTTTCATTCTAACATTTCTAAGACTCTTAACTCATTGCAGCATCAATTCTAAAATCTAAAGTTCTTAATTTCATATAAATATCATCTAATCAGATGTAAGTAAGAGTTTCATCCTTAGACAAAATTCATCTCTATCTGTAAGTCTGTCAAACTAAAAAAGTTATATGGTTCTAAATTAATGGTGAGAGAGGCAGGGAATAGACATTCTTATTCTAAAAAGGAAAAACAGGAAAGAAGAAAGAGATTATGAGTTCCAAGCACATCCAAAACCTAACTAGGCAAATTCTGTACAATCTTAAGGGTGGAGAAAAATTTTTTTTTTGTCCCAATGCTTTGCCTTCTGGACCCACTAGGTAGCAATGTCACCCTCATGGCTCAGCGGGGCACTGCCTACGTCATGGCTCTCTGCAGTGCCTGACCTATGGCCATGATGGGGCTTTCTGTCAGAGTTCTGCCTATGCTGACACTCTGCCATGCGGTGATTGCCTCCACAGGCTCTACTGGATGGCCCTATCCCTATGGCACGGAGCGTCCCTACTCCCTGAACTTCTGTTGGGCACTGTCTGCTTTATAGATCATTGAATTACTTTAAAGGTCCTCTTTTTCTTGGAAGTTAGCACACAGTTTCAGCCTTTTTAATTTTATCACACTTTCTCTTTTTTTAATTTTTTATTTCCAGCTGGCAGTGATTCTGATGGTATAATCAGATATCTATTCCTGGGTATTTTTAGTTGACTGATTGAGTCTGTGCTTCAAACTAGCAGTTTTCTTGCTGGGGTGGTTGATTAATTCCATGGTTCACATCCAACTATCTCAATCTCCTTATCAAATGTTTTCTTTGTCACACCCTCAGTGCTCTATAACATGTTTTATAACATGTTTTCTCATTTTTTGCAATATGAACAGGTTGAAAACGTTATACTTTTTCAGGTTTTGGCTTATTTATTTATTTATTTTTAATTATCTTTTTTTTTTTTTAAGAGATGGAGTCTCTCTCTGTTGCCCAGGCAGAAGTGCAGTGGCACAATCAAACTTTATTGCAGCCTTGAATTCCTAGGCTCAAATAATTCACCTGCCTCAGCCTTCCAAGTAGCTGGAACTACAGGCATGTGTCACCATGCCCAGCTATTTTTAATATATTTTTTATTGTAAAGATGGGATCTCATTATGTTGTTTATGCTAATTTTGAACTCTTGGCCTCAAGCAATCTTCCTGCCTTGGCTTCCCAAAGTGCTGAGATTACAGACTTGAGCCACTGTGTTCAGTCATTGGTTCTTTTATACTTAAAAGTCAAATTGTCTTTTTTGCAGATGAAATGATTCTATACCTAGAAAATCCCATCAACTCAGCCCAAAATCTTCTCAAGCTGATGTATCAGGGTTCTCTAGAGGGACAGAACTAATGGAATATATATATATATAATTAACTCACATTATCACAAAGTCCCACAATAGACCATCTGCAGACTGAGGAGCAAGGTGAGCCAGTCCGAGTTCCAAAACTGAAGAAAGAGTCCAATGTTTGGGGGCAGGAAGCATCCAGCACGGGAGAAAGATGTAGGCTGGGAGGCTAGGCCAGTCTCTCTTTTCACATTTTCCTGCCTGCTTATATTCTAGCTACGCTAACAGCTGATTAGATTGTGCCCCTTTCTTGGTTGTAGGAGGGGCCAAATGCAACAACTTATTCTTCACCTTAGAAGAAATATCTCAGCAAGCCCCACACCACTAAACCCCCAGAAATTTTACTGAGGTAGAAGGTCCCTGAATTTTAGTTGGATTTATTTCCCATTCTCTTGCATGCAAATGTCTCACCAATAAGTCCAGAGTGTTTGCTACTTCTTGCTCACTGGATCAAATCAGCATAATGTCATCAATGTAATGGGCCAGTGCGAAATCTTGCAGAAGCAAAAAGTGATCAAGATTTCTCTGAATAAGATTATGACACAAAGCTGGAGAGTTGATATACCCCTGAGGTAAGACAATAAATGTACCTTGCTGCCCTTGTCAGCTGAAAGCAAATTGTTTCTGGTGGGCCTTATGGGCAAGAATAGAGAAATAGGCATTTGCCAAGTCAATGGCTGCATACCAGATATCAGGGGATGTGTTAATTTGCTCAAGCAATGAAACCACATCTGGTACAGCAGCTGCAATTGGAGTCACCACTTGGTTAAGCTTATGATAATCCACTGTCATTCTTCAAGAGCTGATAAGCAACGTCAGCAAAGTCTCAGGATATAAAATCAATGTGCAGGAATCACAAGCATTTCTATATATTAACAACAGACAAGCAGACAAATTGAGAATAAACTTTCATTTACAATTGCCACAAAGAAAATAAAATACCTAAGAATACAGCTCACAAGGGAAGTGAAAGACTTCTTCAAGAAGAACTACAAACCACTACTCAAGAAATCAGAGAGGAAACAAAAAGGTGAAAAAACATTCCATGTTCATAGATAGGAAGAATCAATATCATGAAAATGGCCATACTGTCCAAAGCAATTTATATATTCATTGTTATTTCCATTAAACTAGCATTGAAATTCTTCAAAATATTAGAAAAAGCTATCTTAAAATTCATATGGAATCAAAAAAAAAGAAGAAGAAGAAAAAAAAAAGAGCCTGTATAGCCACACAACAATCCTAAACAAAAAGAATAAAGCTGGAGATATCACACTACCTGACTTCAAATTATACTACAAGACTATAGTAATCAAAACAGTATGGTACTGGTACAAAAACAGGCATACAGACCAATGGAACAGAATAGAGAACTCAGAAATAAAACTACACATCTACAACCAAATGAGTCTCAAAAAAACTGGCAAAAACCAGCAATGGGGAAGGAATTCCCTATTTAATAAATAGTGCTAAGAAAACTGACTAGCTATATGCAGAAAATTGAAACTGGACCCCTTCCTCACAACTTACAGAAATACTAAATCAAGATGGATTAAAGACTTAAATGTAATACCCAAAATTATAAAACCCTGGAAGAAAATATAGGCAATACCATTCAGGACATAGGCATGGGCAAAGATTTTATAAAGAAATTACCAAAAGCAATTGCAATGAAAGCAAAAATTGACAAATGGGATCTAATTAAACTAATGATCTTCTGTGCAGCAAAAGAAACTATCATCAGTTAGTACAGACAACCTACAGAATGGAAGAAAATTTTTGCAGTCTATCTATCTGACAAAGATCTAATATCCAGAATCTACAGGAAACTTAAGCAAATTTACAAAATAAATAAATAAATAAATATTCCACTAAAAAGTGGGCAAAAGACATGAACAGACACTTCTCAAAGGAAGACATTTATGTGACCAACAAATACATGAAAAAACCTCCACTTCACTGATCATTAGAAAAATGCAAATTAAAACCACAATGAAATATCATTTCATGCTAGTCAGAATCATGATTATTAAATAGTCAGGAAACAACAGATGCTGGCGAGGTTGCAGGGAAATAGGAATTCTCTCACACTGTTAGTGGGAATGTAAATTAGTTCAACCACTGTGGAAGATGGTGTGGCAATTCCTCAAAGATTTAGAATAAAAAATACCATTTGACCCAGTAGTCCCAGTACAGGGTATATGCCCAAAGGAATGTAAATTATTCTGTTATAAAGGTACATGCATATGTATGTTCACTGCAGCACTATTCACAATACCAAAGAAATGGAATCAACCCAAATGCCCATGAATGATAGACTGGATGAAGAAAATGTGGTACATATACACAATGGAATACTATGCGGTCACAAGAAGGAATGAGATCATGTCCTTTTCAGGGACATGGATGGAGCTGGAAGCCCTTATCCTCAGCAAGCTAATGCAGGAACAGACAACCAAACACTGCATGTTCTCACTTATAAGTGGGAGTTGAACAATGAGAACACATGGACACAGGGAGGGGAACAACACAAACTGAGGCCAGTTGAGGGAGGGTAGGCAGAAGAGCATCAGAAAAAATAGCTAATTCATGCCAGGCTTAATACCTAGATGATGGGGTTCATAGGTGCAGCAAATCACCATGGCGCATGTTTACATATGTAACAAACTTGCACATCCTGCACGTGTACCTGGGAACTTAAAAAGAAAACAAATTTAAATATAAAAAATAATTTTCGAACTAATTTATTTCTCTCTTCTCACATATTACTACAATCAGTTGGGAAAAACAGACTGCTCGTTCAACCCTTCACTTAGAAATCTCCTCAGGTAAATATTGAACTTCATTGCTCATCAGTTTTACCTTTCCAAAAACACTGGAACTCAAACACAATTTAGCCAAGTTCTTTGCTACTTTATTTTTATTTATTTATTTATTTTTTGAGACGGAGTCTCGCTCTGTCACCCAGGCTGGAGTGCAGTGGCCGGATCTCAGCTCACTGCAAGCTCCGCCTCCCGGGTTGACGCCATTCTCCTGCCTCAGCCTCTCGAGTAGAGTAGCTGGAACTACAGGCGCGCGGCCACCTCACCCGGCTAGTTTTTTTTTTTTTTTTCGTTTTTTTTTTTGTATTTTTTAGTAGAGACGGGGTTTCACCGTGTTAGCCAGGATGGTCTCGATCTCCTGACCTTGTGATCCGCCCGTCTCGGCCTCCCAAAGTGCTGGGATTACAGGCTTGAGCCACCGCGCCCGGCCGTTCTTTGCTACTTTATTACAAGCATTGCTTTTCCTCCATTGTCCAGTTGTTCTCCTTTTCATGTGAACCTCATTAGGATGGCTTTTTACCATCCACAGTTCCACAAACATCCTGTATGCTATTATTTATGTATTATCTAAGAAGATAAATGCTTTATCTACAGCTCTCCTCTTTCTTTCTGATCCCTCACTATAATCACCTTTAAAAGTCTCTCTGGAGACTTGGTATTTTTAGCATGTACTTCAAAACTCTTCCAGCCTCTATACCTAGTTCCAAAGGCATTTTTAGGTGTTTAATACAGCAGCAGCTCATTTCTTGGTACCAATTTCTGTCTTAGTCTGTCGGATTGTTGTAACAAAATACTATAGACTGGGTGGCTTAAATGACTGAAATTTATTAGTTATATGTCTGAAGGTTGTGAAGCCCAATATCAAGGTGACAGCAAAACTGGTGTCTTAGGAGGACACACTTCTAAATTTGCAGAGAGGCGGTTCTTCTTGTATCCTACGTGGCAGAGAGAGAGAGAGAAACAGAGAGAGAGGAGAAATGGGGGGTGAAGAGCAAGCTAGTCTTCTCACTTTTTTTCTTATAACCTTTTCTTCTAATGCCCCATTACCATTCACGAGGGCTTGAGCTTCATGATATAATTACTTTCTAAATGCCCCACCAACTAATTTCATTACATTGGGAGTTAGAATTTCAATATATAAATTTGAAGGAAAAGGAAACATTCCATTTATAGAATAAACCAATAGAAGAAAATAGTAAGCCCAGAAATAAACTTTTGCCTTTATGGGTAAATGATTTTAGACAAAGTCATTGAATTGAGAAAACAAGTGGTGATGGGAAAGCTGGATATCTACATGAAATAGGATCATGTCTGATACTTACCTTATACCATATACAAAAATTAACTCAAAATTGATCAAATGCCTAAATGTAAAAGCTAAGGGCATAAGACCCTCAGGAAAAGACAAAAAGGGAAATCTTTGTAACATTGGATTTGGGAATAATTTCTGAAATATGATACCAAAAGCACAGGTGAAAGAAGAAAAAATAGATCAATTGAAGTTTTTTAAAATTAAAAATATTTTTGCATTAAAAATACTACCCAAAAGTAAAAATGCAACCTACATAATGGGAAAAATATTTTCAAATCATATATCTGATAAGAGTTAATATCCAGAATATGCAAAGAACTACAACTCAGTAACAAGAAAATACAAAACAGCTTGAGGAATAAATGGGCAAAAAAGTTGAATAGTCATTTCTCCAAAGAGGATATACAAATGACCATTAAGTACATGAAAAAATGGTCAACATGACTAACAAACGAAGTCTGTGTGTGTGTGTCGTGCCACTTGGAGCTGTGAATGGGATGACACAAGCAACCCTGTAGGCACCACCAATGGGACTATGCTGGGTCTGACCTGAAGCCAGAATATCACTGGGCCTTTCCCAACATCTGCTATAACCACTACCTGTCTACTGCCTATGATTGTAAACACCCTAGGTCTCTACAATCAGCGGATGGTAAAGCCAGCCAGGCCTGTGTTTGTCCCTTCTTGTTGATGAGTTCCCCCGGCTTGGGCAGGTCCAGAGGTGCCATCTAGGAGCCAGGGAGTCAAAAACCTTTGACATTTACATGGTGGTCTATTGTACTATGGCTGAACTGGCAGTCAAGCAAAATGACACAGTTTTTCTCATTCTTCCCTCAGGCAGACTCCTTCCACAGGCAGACAAGCCTCCCCTTGTGGCCATCCACCACCACAGGCCCACAGAGAGTATTCCCAGGCCATTGCCAATGTTCACTTAAGGCTCCAGTGCTCTTCATTCAGCTTGCGGTAAATGCTGCCAGGCCTGGGATTCACACTTTCAGGCAGTGGGCTATCCTCTGTCTCAAGGAAGATTCATAAGTGCCATCCAAGAGCCAAGACCTTGAATTCTGGACCCTAAGAGCCTGCTTGGTGCTCTATCACCCTGTGGCTGACCTGGTACCTAAGTTGCAAGACAAAGTCCCCTTTACTTTTCCCTCTGCTTTTCCCAAGTAGAAGGATTCTTACCCCATGGTCACTACAGCTGGGAATTTGCTTAGCATAACCTGAAGCCAACAAATCTCGAAGTCTCACCCAAGACCTTTGGTACTTTGTACTACCTGGGTATTACTGATGGTTATTCAGGGCCCAGGGGCTCTTTAGTCAGCAGGTTATGGGTCTTGCCAGGACTGTGTCTTTCCCTTCACTGTAGTTGGTTTCCTTCTTGTCCGTGGCGTGTCTGGATATGTCCTCCAGGAGCTAGGACCTGGAATGGGGGCCTCATGACTCTGACCCATACCCTATCCTACTGTGACTAAGCCAGTAGTCAAGATTCAAGACAAAGTCATATTTATTCTTCTGTCTCCTCTCAAGAGAGAGAAAGAGGTGTCTTTTGGAGTCAGGAGCTATGCTGCCTGGGTTTGGTAGAGCAGTGGTGCAAACATTCTCTTAGCCATCCTGCCTGATGTCTGAGTCAGTTACATGCTTTTTTAGTCCACTGGCTCTGAGCACAGATCAGCACCAGGACTTACTTAGGAGTTTCATTCCTTTTGGTCTATGCTGCCTTTCAAGTTTACTTAGAACCCCAGAGCACTTTAGCCCATTGTAGTATGACTTATTCATATGCAAATTTTGACCACCAGGATGCGCAATTTCCCTCTCCCTAAGATTGGTTTAAATGTTTTCCAGGTGGGTTGGCAACTTAACTAACCCAATCAGTTTATTTTCTTCTGGTTTTGCTTTCCACTGAGAGCACTGAGTTCAATGGAAATTCTCACAATCACTGCACTGTCTCTCTCCCATGTGCATAGCTTTCTCTCTACACCACGGTTGCTGCTGAGCACAGGGGGAACGGTGGCATCAGTGATTCTAGTCTACGTTTTCTACCATTTTTAGTGTCTATTTCAGTGATACAATATTAAAAACAGGTAGTGTGGATGCTCACCTGATTTGTAGTTTTTATTAATGTGCTTTTTGTGCATAGACGGTTTTTAAATTAGGCAATTCTGCAAGGGGTTGGTGATCAATGAAGTCTTCTATACAACCATCTTTCTCTGCCTCTCCTGCTTGTACTTTTGTTTTACATACTTGTGATTCCAAAGTATAAAATTTAATATTCCTTATATTTCTTTAGTTTTTAATTTATACAAACATATTTTTTGTTGGTTTCATGATATTAAATTGACTGGCTTTATTAATATTTAGTTTATTTCACTTATTGTTTTATATTTGGACTATTTTCACAATTTTCATTGTTATAAATCTTGTGGCAGTAAAGATGTTTGTAGATAAAACTTCCTTTTATAAATTGCTTAGGACAAATGTCCGACAAATGTCCAACAAATGAATCTAAGACCTTAGATATTTTTAGAAGCATTTATGGACTTCTAAGTGAATAAAAATCCCAGTTTGAATGGATTCCTAAATTACTAATATGAATGTTGTTACATTAATATTTATAATATTAGTATTATTGAGCTATATTGAAAATATTAATAATAATATTGAGATATTTTGAGAAGATTAACATTCATATTGTTGAGATAAAACAATTTTAGTTTACTTGTTCTGAAAACAATATAAGAAAATTTGAATTCTACATGTATATATGTCAAGGGTTGAAAAGACTGGGACATTTAATTCATTCATCCATTTATTCATTTCACTTCCTCGACACTAACACATTCTCTATTTCGAGACAATAATTTAGTGTCTACTGTGCTGATCATTATAGGCAATAAAGATATTTCTCCCAGTTAACAATACAGTGGGAGTAGTAACCTCACCAACAAATAGACTGATACTTCAAAACATGTTTAGCAAAATAACAGTCAATTATTTTTGACATATGGAGAGAAGTGATCACTACTTACTGCGGAATCCAGAGCACTAAAAGTTGGCCTTGAAGATGTATAGTAGAAATTGTAGAAATAGCAGTGTAGCTGTAGTCAGGAGACCCAGTTCTAATATTTGAATACTTTGAATAATTTAGGAAAATCGGTGACACATTCTGTACTTCAGTTTGATTATGCATTGTATGGAGATAATGATACATCTTTCTTCACATGATTGTTGTAAAGATCAAATAATGGTATTGTATTATCCTGTGGTTTTTAGGAAACAGAATGTGAGGCAAAAACATAGGTGTCACTACTTTGGTAGTAAAGTACCAGGGAAGCAGGAGTGAAAAGGCAGAAAGTGAATCAGGAAAGAAGAAAGAACTAATATAAGTGTGTGCTATTGAGCTGAGTAACACAAATCAGTCAATCACCCAGGACTGTCTTCGAAGGGGGCTGAATAAACTATTACATGGTAAAGCAATCTGTCTAAATATGAAGGGAGAATAATTTATCTTCCAGTCTACTACTGATCAATCATTTACCCTAAGGAGTATTCTTTCCCCTGAATCTCTGGGTTGTAAGCAGTACTTATATATCATATATTCAGCATTAATAAGGAAATCCCATGTATAATCGCAACAGATGGGTGTTGCAGATATAAAGCAAGATGTTGTGAGGTGATGTTCATTTGTTTCAATATCCATGCTGATTTTTATTCTCCAGATGTTGCTAGGATAAAAATAGAAGTAAATAAGATTTGTAATTCGGTGAGGCATAATATATATGAGGTGACAATGGACATAATTAATATTAAGAAGTCAAATATCCAGCAATAAGAAAACACTGTAAGCAAAGGAGGTAATAATGACTGGCATATATATATATATTTTTTTAAACAGAGTCTCGCTCTGTCACCAGGCTGGAGTGCAGTGGCATGATCTTGGCTCACTGCAACCTCTACGTCCCGGGTTCAAGCAATTCTCCTGCCTCAGCCTCCCAAGTAGCTGGGACTACAGGCACATGCTACCACGCCTGGTTAATTTTGTATTTTTAGTACAGATGGGGTTTTACCATGTTGGCCAGGATGGTCTCAATCTCTTGAACTCATGATCTGACTGCCTCAGCCTCCCAAAGTGCTGGGATTACAGGCGTGAGTCACCACGCCCAGCCAATGAGTGGCATTTTTATGAAGAGTAAGTAATCCTGTTTGAACTAGCACTGTAAATATAGCCAAAAAAGTAAAAGATCAACCTTGAAAATTAAGAGGTGATAATAATCTTTTTATTGTTTATTCTGTAATCTATGTCAGAAAATTTTAAAAAAATGAGTAAGATAATGGCATGATAGAATTATGCTTTAAGATTACACTTGGAAGTAGCAAGAATACATGAATATATAATAAGAAGTGGAGAATGAGAGAGTAAGAGAAAGGAAAAAGAAAAGCAGATGAACAGTTATGTTATGAATATGGACATAACCACTTACCATAAGGGAGCACCTTAATGCTGTCTAGAAATCCTACTCCATTTACGTCACCCATTGTTCTAGAATCTAGATAACTATTTCACAGTTTCTCCTCTCTGCTTCAACCTTCAACATCTTTCCTCCTTCTATTTTCAGCTCATGAAAATGCTTTTCTACTTACTGCGAATGTAGAATCAATGTAAAAAGACCTTTCATGCTTTCATCCTTTCTCACTTATCATCTTATTTTATTGGTGTCCATATAGTTTCATTTGCCACCTACTACTATACATCAATTCTGTGCAAAAGTGCCATGTCTTCTTGCCTATTCAAAGACTTTTTCAGGTGTGTGTGTCTTCCATGTTAAAAACCAACAACATGCCAAAAAGATCACTTCCCTTGACTCCCCATCTTTTTTTCCAGTTTCTGCTTTATTTCTCTGATCTTCTTTACATAAAATTTTCCTAAAAGAATCTTCACTCTTTGTCCCCACTTTCTCTCCTAGTATTCTGTCTTATGCCCAGGCAAATAAGGCTCTTGTAATCAGCATTACAATGAAACTGCTCTAATTAAGGAAACCCATTGTTTCTGTGCTGCTATATCCAGTGATCGATTCTCATTACCCACCTTACTCAGCCTATTAATAACATTGGACACAGTTCATAGCTTTCTCTTTCTTAAGAAATTTTTGTTTTTGGCTTCTAGATGCCATTCTTCTCTTACTTCATTAGAGGCTCCTTTTTCTTGCTAAAGATCTTTCTGCCTGGTTGTACCGCATCAACCTTATCTTTAAAAATAAGAATGCTGCAAGACACAATCTTCAGACAGCTCTTTCTTTGTATTGACAAGAATTCCATAGGTGGCTTTTTTTTTTCATACTCTAGGTAGACATCCATTAATGAGTCATAAAATAAATCTTGTAGGACAGAATAGGTTGATGAGGAGTGGGGGAATAGAACGGGAAATATAAGATTTCATTGTATTTAACAAAAACAAGTATTTTTCATATGTGCTGGGTCACAATATAAAATATACTTTTTGATTATAATTTATGATCAAAAGTGAAAGCCACTCTTCTTGGTCACCTCATCTATAAGGTGACCTCATCTAGTTCCATGGAATTGAATACCATACCATATTTAAATGCTCAGTATGTTCCTCTCCCCTGAACTCAAAATTATTTATGAAACTGTGTATTCAATGTCTTTACTGGGATGTCTCTTAGCCATTTCAACATCAGCACATGTAAACATCAACTAAGTTGACTTTACTTGACTTTTTACTAAAGATAATAAAAGTCAACTCTGATTTCTACCTAAGCTTCCTCCTTTTAAAGTCTTTTGGCTCTTAGGGAATAAAAATGTTCTTCTTTCAATTTCCCAGGCCAAAAACGTTGGGGGTAATCCTGGTTGTCATTATTTCTCTGAAACTCTACGTTCAATCCATCTTCATGTTCCTGAAGTTCTGCCTTTGAATGTATCCCAATTTCAACCTTATCTCTACTTTTACTGCTACTATTCTGGTTCAAGTCACTATATATATATATATATATTTTTTTTTTTTTCCTGGAAGAAAGTAGGAGTCAGTTATCTGGTCTCCCTATCCCTGTCCTTATCTATACTACTCTTTATTTTCCACACAACCTCCAGAATTTTCATTTTAAGACATGGGACAGATTATATTACTTCTGTGCTTAAGATATTTAAATGTCCTCCCATGTCGTTTTGAGTAAACACCAAATATGTAAAAAGGTGTGCAAACCTCTCTGTTATCTGATTACTGTCACCACTCTTACTAAGTTGCTTTTCACACTGATTTTGTTGTTGTTCAATGAAAACACAGTGTGTGCTTCCACATCAGGCACTTAACACTTGCAGTTTCCTCTGCCTTAAATATTATTCCCCCAAATATAAGATATGTACCTAAAGAGCTCCCTCCCTGCCTTCAAGTCTTTACTCAAATATTACTTTATCAAGCAAATTTTCCTTAATTATCTTTCTTTTTGTAACTAAATATTTCCTATTACCCTTACCTTGCTGTTATTTTTTCCATAGCAGCTTTTATCATTTTTAAATACTAAAAATGTACTCTTTTTATGTTATTTCTTCTTTTGTTTAAAATTGTGGTAAGGACACTTAACATAAAATCTACCCTTTTAACACATTTTTAAGTACACAATGTAGTACAGTAATTTTTCAGTGTCTATGGGGAATTGATTTCGTGTCCCTTACCCACTCCACATCTGTGAATGCCAGAATTGTGGATGCTCAAGTTTCTTATATAAAATGATATAATATTTGCATATAACCTATGCATACCCTTTTGTATACTTTAAATAACCCTTCTAGATTTCTTGTAACACCTTATACAATGTAAGTGGTATGCAAACAGTTGTTATACTACATTTTTAGTGCATATCATTTTATTGTTGTATTATTATTGTTTTTGAATGTTTTTGATCTTTGCTTGGTTGAATCCACAGATGCAGTACTCATAAATGTGAAGCATCTACTGTATTGTTAAATATAGGCATAAATTTATATGGTAAACCTCTAGAACTTTATTCATATTGCATAATTGAAACTTTATAGACTTTGAATAGCAATTCTCCACTTTTCCCTCCTCACACCACCTGTTAACTATTATTCTACTTTTTGTTTCTATGAGTTTGACTCATTTAAATATCTCATATAAGTGCAACATACAGTATATATTTTTCTGTAACTGACTTAGTTCATCTAGCACAATGTTTTCCAGACCCATTCATACTGTCACCTATAAGAGAATTTCTTGGCTCAATATTTTTTTTTTTTTTTTACTGTATGTATATTTGACATTTACTTTATCTATTCATCTGTTCATGGACATTTAGATTGTTTCTATATCTAAGATTTTGTGAATACTGCTACAACGAGCATGGAAGTGCCGATGTCTCTTTGACAGATATTATGATTTCAATTCTATATCAAACTAAAAAGTTTCTGCACAGCAAAGAAAGCACTCAATAGAATAAGGAGACAACCTAACAAATGCAAAAAAATATTTGCAAGCCATTATCTGCTAGGGGATTAATATCTAAAATTAATACATAACTAGTATAACTCAATAGCAAAAGAAAACACAAAAAATGGACTAAGGAAGTGAATGAATATGTCCTCAAAAATAGCATACAAATGACCAACAAGTATATGAAAAGATGTATAATGGAAATGCAAATCAAAACCACCATGCCCCTTCATGGGTCCCATGTTTAAAAACTGGTGGGCTTAGTAAAATCTGGGATTGGAGCTTTTGGGCCTCTGCCATCAAAAGGTGAAGCCAGAGGACATGGAAACTCTCACTACTCATTCTCCATAGACTGGCCAGAATCACTCCGTGTTTGGCAGTCTCTTATAAGAAAAGAATGCTGACCAGTTGTTGTATCAAAACTACAACAGGGATGGACAGCTGTCCGGCAGTTGGGTTGATTGAAAGTAGTGGTGGAGTCTTTTTAAAGGTCTGGTTTATGTTCAGCCTTTAGAAAAAACAGCCTAATGGCAGTTAGCAACAGAAGGGTTATAATAAGTCATGTCTGACCACTGATCCCCCTCATGGCTGGTAACTCAGCTTCCACGTTTTCTCTGGGGTCCCCTTGGACAAGGAGAGGTCTATTCAGTCAGTTGAGCAGCTTAGAATTGTATTTGTATTTCTCAACACGTATTCCTTAATTGTATTTTTGAAGAGAAACTAAGGATCTCCAATTTATTGAATGTAATTCATTGGTCTATAAATAAGGAAAAATAACTCTTTTACCTACTTCACTAGGTTTGTTGTAAACTAAATAAAGTTGATTGTTATTACATTATAGTCACATTTACTAATCCAAACGTGTTTAAAGTATAATTATTGAGACAGGTGGCCAAGACAGCCAACTAGAAACAGCTAAGGTATGTGACTCTCATGGAGAGGAACTAAAAGGGCAAATAAATACAGCACCTTCAACTGAAACATCCAGGTACTCACATTGGGACTAATCAAGGGAACGACTTGACCCATGGAGAATGGAGAAAAGCAAGGCAAGACAACGGCCCACCTGGGAGCGATGCAAAACCGAGGAAACCTTCCCGACCCAGGGAAGTGGTGAGTGAATATGTGACCCTGGAAAACCACACTTCTCTTACGGATCCTTTCAACCCTTAAATTAGGAGATCCCCTCTTGAATCCACTCCATGAAGGCCATCAGTCTGACACACAGAACTACATGGAGTCTTGACAAAGAAAACACTCAGACACATGCAGATACTTGGGAGCTTTAGGTACTCCAGCTCCTGACTTCCCAACAAAAGTATCTGCAACTCCTGTGAAGCAGAAGTTTAGACCTCCATACATACCTGTAGGAAAGATTCTGAATCACAGTATTTGGGTGACTTAGTCATTTCAGCCTTTGAGCTTTGCAAAACCCTAGCTGACTGGGGTGAAAGTGCTACCTCAGCACAAGCACAGCGGCTCTATGAAAGTGTGGCCAGTCTGTTTACTTAATCTTTCCTCAATCTCATTTCTCCTCATTAGGTGGAACCTCCCAACTGGGGCCTCAAGTCACCTTCACCAGTGTTTTCCAGCCAACAGAAGTTTTAAAACTCTCTGGGAAAGAGTTTTCAGTGGGAGGGGCAGGTCACCTTCTTTGCTGTTTGGGAGACTTACCCATTCCAGCCATTAGGCTTTGGAGAACCCAGGCTAACTGTGGGTGGAAGAGATCCCCTAGGACAGAACAGCTGCTGTACCAAAACGTGGCCAGACTACTTTTTTAAGCAGGTCCCAAATCCGTTCCAACTCACTGGGTGGGACTTTCCAACTGGAGCCTCCAGCCACCCTCCAGCCAACCGAGATTTGAAAACTCCCTGAGACAGAGCTCCCAGAGGGAAAAACAAAAAACCATCTTTGCTGTTTGGGTGACTTAGTCATACCAGCCTCCAGGCTTTGGAGTGCCCAAGCTGGCTGGGGCAAAAGTGGTACCCATACACATCTCAGCTGCTCTATAAAATCAGGCTCAGACAGCTTTTGTAAGTGGGTCCCTGATGCCATTACTCCTCACTGGGCAGGACTGCTCAACTGGGGCCTACAGCCATCCCTACCAGTGTTCCCCTGCCTACAGAAATTTGAAAACTCCTCAGGTGGAACTCCGAGAAGGATGAGTGGGCTACCATCTTTGGTGTCTGAGTGACTTAGCAGTTCCAACCTTCAGGATTTGGGGAGGCCAAGCCATCTGGGGGTGAAACAGTACCCAGCACAGCACAGTGGCCCCATGAAAATATGGCCAGATGGCTTTGGTAAGCAGGTCCCAACACTGTTTCTCATCATCAGGTGGATCCCCTTAATGAGGTTATACAGCTACCCCCACTGGTGTTCCCCAGCTGACAGAGGTTTCAGACCTCCTGGGATAAGCCTCCCAGGAAGAGGGGCAGGCCACCATATTTGCTATTTGAGTGACTTAGCTGTTTCATCCTTCAGGCTTTAGAGTGTCTGAGGTAATCAGGGACTGAAGTGGACTCCCAGTACCCCACAGCTATTCAACATAATTTTGGCCAAACTACTTTGCTAAATGGGTGTCCAATCCCATTCCTCTTGACTGGGAAAAACAAAAACAAAAACAAAAACAAAACAAAAAAAAACCATCTGGGATTTTCAACAACCTCCTACAGGTGTATTCGAGATGGCAACAGGTGCTTACCTCCCTGAGACAGAGATTACAGAGAAAGGAAAAGGTTGCCATTTTTGCTGTTTCACCTCCTTCTCTGATGATACCTTCAGGTACTAGAAAATATGAGGTGACTACAGACTGGATTGGACCCCCAGCATATCACAGCAGCCTTATGGAAAAGTGGTCAGACTTTTGAAAAAAAAAAAGGAAAGACCAACAACCTCAGAGATTAAACAGAGAAGCCCACAAAATTGAAAAAGAATAAGTGTAAGAATGCTGAAAACTCAAAAAGCCAGAATGACCAGTTTCCTCTGAAAAAGCACATCACCACTCCAGCAAGGTTTTGAAACCAGGCTGATGCTGTGGTGGCTGAAATGACAGAAGTAGAATTCAGAATACAGACAAAAATGAAGTTCACTGAGTTAAAAGAGTATGTTGTAACCCAATGCAAGGAAGCTAAAAGTTATGATAAAACATTGCAAGAGCTGATAGATAAAATAGCCAGTAAGGAAAAGAATGTAACTGATATGATAGAGCTAAAAACACACTACAGGAATTTTATAATGCAATTACAAATATTAGTAGCAAAATAGACCAAGCAAAAGAAAGAATCTCAGAGCTTGAATATTGCCTTTCTGAAATAATACAGGCAGACAAGAATAGATAAAAAATTAAAAGAAATAAAAAATCCAAGAAACACGAGATTATGTAAAGAGACCAAATTTATGGCTGTTTGGTTAGACACACAATCATCAGATTCTCCAAAGTGGAAATGAAAGAAGGAATGTTAAAGACAGCTAGAAAAAAATGCCAGATCACCTACAAAGTGAAGTCTTTCAGACTAAGAGTGGACCACTCAGCTGAAAACCTACAAGCCAGAAAAAAATTGGGGAGGAGTATTCAACATTTTTAAAGAGAAGATATTCCAACACAGAATTTTATATTTATCCAAACTGAGCTTCATAAGTGAAAGAGAAATAAAATCTTTCTCAGAGAAGCAACTGATGAGGGGATTTGTTACCCTAGTGCTGCCTTACAAGAGATCCTAAAGGAAGTATTAAATATAGAAAAGAAAGACCATTACCAGCTACTACAAAACCACATTGAATTAAATACATGAGTGACACTATAAACCAATCACATAAACAAGTCAAATATGCACATATTAATACTAACAGTAAATGTAAATGGGCTAAATGTCTCAATTAAAAGAAACAGACCAGCTGGATACAGATCCAAGACCCATGCAATAACACATATAGGTTCAAAATAAAGAGATGAAGGAAAATCCACCAAGCAAATAGAAAATAGGAAAAGCAGAAGTTGCAACTGTAGTTTCTGCCAAAGCAGATGTAAAATTACAAAGATCAAAAAGACAAAGAAGATCATTACATAATGATAAAGGGTTCAATTCAACTAAAAAAAAAAAATCTAACTATTGTAAATATATATACACTCAACAGAGGAGCAACCAAATTCATAAAGCAAATTTTTAGAGACCTTCAAAGAGGCCTAGATTCCCACACAATAATAGTGGAAGATGTTAACATCTCATTGTCAATATTAGACAGATCATTGAAACAGAACGTTAAGAAAGATATCCAGGACCTGAACTCAGTGCTACATCAAGAGGATCTGATAGATATCCACAAAATTGTGTGGATTCTGAAATTCAAACGGTGGTCAGGAAGCTCTCTACAGGAACTCTGGCCTACCAAGAGTCTCTGTTTCCCCCTTTTCTTCCTTTTCACCCAAGAAAACCCTGTCTCACTCACCATTTAAATTGTCTGTCAGCCTGAATTTTCATGGCTGTGGGACAAAAAACTTTGTCTTTAGCTGAACTAAAGGTCCTGCAACATTAGTATTGGGGCAATATTTAGTAACCTGATAAATAAATAGTGTTTGCTTAAAAATTATATATATGTATATATATAATTAAAATGTGTTATTAAATGCATAATTGAAAACATATTAAATATATATTTAATAATATATTTTATTATGTAAACATTAAATTATTAGTACATATATATATAATTTTAAATATATAATATGGCTCCTTCCAAAGGGTGATTTTCACATAATGCATCTACCTGCTACATTTGAAAACTATCTTTTTATCACAATAAATAACTTTGATTTACTTCTTTTGCACTTGTTCTAAATGTTTCTGTTTCTCATTATTTTCTGGTGTATTTTTAGTTTCTACACTAGGTTCACTTTAGTATATGATAGAATTCCCAGGCCTTATCTGCCTTTTCACACAGATCCTTAAAATTTATGAGTCATGCTACTTGTATATCAAAATATTCAGGTGATATTTTCCCAAATAGACCTGATTTCAAATTTTGTGTGTCCAGAGTTGACATATAATTGTTAATTTGTTTCCTAGATTAGGAAAATGAGAGCAGAAGAAAAGTGACTGACTGTTCACAGCTACCTGTTGAATTTAGCAAAACCAAGACTGACTCTTCTCTAATATTTTTCAATATGCTATTGTAAAATGATCATAGGCTAAGAAAATTGATTCATTATTTTCTCATTTCCAACCTTCCTTAGAAAATTTTGACTGCAACAAGGAAATTGGCTGTACATTAGATTCACATTATTAGATGGTTACCAAACTTACAAAGTTGAGAAATTAAAAGACTATATTAAAGATTATAATATTTGTATCCTACTGTATGTGTTTCATTAAGTCCAGTTATTTCATTCAGATTTTCTATTGTCTGATCTACAATAGGTATAAAAGAAAAAAATTCATTTTTGCTTTGAAATGTATGTGGATAAATGCATACCTTTTTAGAAAAGATTTATTATGTTATAACTCAAAATCAGGCATAATTCAATAATACACAATGCAAATAATCAAGTCCACATGTAAAAACATTAGAAGACATATAATTAAATATGCCATTAAAATACAGCCATTTTTTTGCTTCTATGAATACCTGTCAAAAATATAAATTTTGTGATAGCTAATTTTTTTGTAAACTTAGTAAAACTATAAGCAAATAATGGCAACAGGAAAACAGAAAATTAAATATTTCTAAATTTTAAATTGAGCAAATTTGTGTGCCTACTTGATAATTAGTAGTATAAAAGAAGTACATAATAGAATCTTCAATGGAAAATTCTGAATTAAAAGGTTTTCATACACAGACAAATGAAAAATCGTTTTATACACAGCCAAATGAAAAACCAAATGAGTAGAAACAAAGTAAATCATAGAAAATTGGGACGGATGGACAGACTTTTTTTTAAAAAAAGTTTTCATTAAGCTTCTTGGGAATGCTTGCTTCAAACATGCTTTGGAGAAATTTATAGCACTTTTAAACCCACATGAGCCTAGGAAATATAATTGCTTTGTTTTATTTTATAGGCTAACTTAGCATGTTTCAAAAGGTCTGTGGCTTTAGATCTTTTCTTTCTTATTATTATTTTTTTTTTTGAGAATGTAAAACAGGAGTCTCTGAGGGGGTGGAATCTGTATTTATATATAAATGAATTAACCACAAATTCTAATCCATCTGCTTCAGACAGTTCAAAATTAAAGCTTATCATAACCAAGTTGTCATTAGTAAATATATCCATAGAAGTCCTATAGCAGATTCTAAGCAATTGGACTTCCAGATGTAAATGCAGTATAAGCATACAAATGAAACAATGAAGAGTTATTTCTAATTATTCTGGCCATATTGTACAAAGCACAGAAATACATTCTAATGTCAGAACAAGAGAAAATGTTATTTATTAATTACATTAATATATATTTTTAAACTTTACTGAATAATTACTTAGATTTATATATATTATAAATGGCAGTTTAAAGATGTATATTAAAACTCCATTTTATTGCTTCAATTATTTGTAAATATATATTCACTACATATAAAATACATGTAAGTATGCTTTTATACATAAATTAGCACAGTCATCATTAGTAGTCTGTATTAAGCACTTACTATATACAAGACACTGGGCTAGATCCTTTGGTTTCACTCAAAAGTTCTAAACAGCAGTACATGTTCCTAGATGATTTATAATGTAGTTGTAACATTATAAAGATGTAGAAAATAAATTACGTATATATTTATATACAAATACAGAATTTATATATAAATATACATACAGATATAGATAAGTAATGTGTAATAAGATGTCGTGAATTTGTTTGACATAGTTGTTGCCTCAACATCCATTTTAGGACAGACACAAGTTGTTTGTAATCCAGTCATGCCTCATCAGCTTTAGTCTAGTTAAAACTTCCCCTTCCCACATGATGGTTTGTAATAGCACCTGCTAGTTTTTTATCTCACTGACCCCACACAACCCACAGATGCGAATTACAGTGAAACCTAATTATCCTCACCAGAGTCCTATAAATATGTTTCTCCTTCATGCAGATTTATGTAAACTAGCTATTCTACAACCTTTTTGGAAAAGGATGAAAAATAATGCCTATGGTCCTTAAAAAGGGCATACTTCTATAAGTTTTCTCTCTGTCTCTCTCTTTCTCTCTTTCTCTCTGTCTCTCTTTCTTGTTCACTACTTATAGGTTGAGCACCCTACTGTATCTGAACTTCTCATCCGCCTCTTGTACACACTTCTAATCTCCCTGACCTGTGAGTAACAAACATCTTTTATTTCATGTAGTTTGACTTCATCTTTTCATTGTATCTCACCTGACACACATATGATAATGTTCTTCTAAGTGTTACTTAATTTCTTTAACATGTCATAAGATAATTTGTGTCTTAATTATGACACCATTTATAACATTTTAAAAGTGTTTTAGTACTTGAGTGGTAGTGCAAAGTCTGATTTTTTTTCAGAATTATTTCCAGAGGCCTAAATTTTCTACAAGAATCATTACTCTTTAAATGAAGCATTGATTCCAAAATGCCATTGTACCACTACAGACCTATTAGAATGATCAAATTCAAAAACAGTAACATCAAATGCTAGTGAAGATGTGGAGCAATAGTAACTTTCATTTATTTCTGATGGGTATGCAAAATATTACAGCCATTGGGAAAAATATTTTGACAGTATTTTACGAAACTAAACATAATCTTAGCATATGATTTAGCAATCACACCCCTTGGTATTTATCCAAATGAACTGAAAAGTTATGTATACACAAAAACCTGCAAAAGAATATTTATAGCAGCTTTATTCAAAATTGTCAAAACTTAAAAAGCAGCTACAATGTTGCTCAGTAGGTGAATGAATAAATAAACTGTTGTTCCTTCAGACAATGGAATGTTACTCAGCATTGAAATGAAATGAGGTGGCCAGGCCTGGTGGCTCATGCCTGTAACCCCAGCACTTTGGGAGACCAAGGCAAGTGGATCACCTAAGTTCAGGAGTTCAAGACCAGCCTGACCAATATGGTGAAACACTGCATCTACTAAAAATACAAAAATTAACTGGGCATGGTGGTGTACATCTATAGTCCTAGCTACTCTGGAGGCTGAGACAGGAGAATCGCTTGAATCCAGGAGGCGGAGATTGCAGTGAGCCGAGATTGCACCACCACTCCAACCTGGGTGACAGAGTGAGACTCTGTCAAATAAAATAAAATAAAATAAAATAAAATAAAATAAAATAAAATAAAAAAAGAAAGAAAGAAAGAAAGAAAGAAGGAAAGAAAAGAAAGAAAGAGAAAGAAGAAACAAAGAAAGAAAAGAAAAGAAAGAAAGAAAGAAAGAAAGAAAGAGAAAGAAAGAAAGAAAGAAAGGAAAGAAAGAAAGAAAGAAAGAAAGAAAGAAAGAAAGAGAGAGAGAGAGAGAAAGAAAGAGAAAGAAAGAAAGGAGTTATCCAGGTATATAAACACATGCAGGAAATCTAAATACATATTGCTAAGTGAAATAAAGCTACATAATATATGATTCCAACTATATGGCATTCTGTAAAAGGCAAAACTATGAAGACAGTGAAAAGGTTAGTGGTTGCTAGGGGTTACTGTGTAGTGAGGGAAGGATAGACAAAGCACAGATGATTTTATAGTAGTGAGATTATTCAGTACGATATTGCAATAATAGATACATGTCATTATGCATTTGTCAAAACCTATAGAATGTATCACACCAAGAGTGAATCCTAATGTAAACTATCCATATGGTTTGGCTGTGTCCCCACCCAAATCTCATTTTGAATTGTAGCTCTCATATTTCCCACGTGTGTGAAAAACGGAGTGGGAGGTAATTGAATCATAGAGACGGGTTTTTCCTGTGATGTTCTCTTGATAGTAAATAAGTCTCATGAGGTCTGATTGTTTCATAAAGGGCAGTTTGCCTGCACATGCTCTATCTTGCCTGCCACCATGCACGATGTGACTTTGCATCTCCTTCGCCCTCCGCCATGATTGTGAGGTCTCCCCAGCCACGTGGAACTGTAAGTCCATTATACCTCTTTTTCTTTGTAGATTACCCAATCTCAGATATTTCTTCATAGCAGTATGAAAATTGACTAATATAACTATGGACATTCGATGTGTAGGATTCCAACATATGCCATCCTAAAATATGACTGTAGGAGATCAAAATACGGCTTTTTGGCATAATTTTTTTTTAATCTGGTGATTTTGAGAAATAGCAGTCATAGGAGAAATTCTAAAAACAGCACAGTTTACCCTTTTATAAGAAAAACTTTATATTTTTAAGGGAAATCTCCATTTGTAAGGGTTCCTGTGTACCAAGAAAAGAAGGATGATGAAATCACAAGAGACTCTTATCAATGGAGAAGACATTGACTTATAACTGCATAACAAACCTTAGTCTTGTTTACCCTGCGTTTTCTGGTTACTGTTCCATGTCTCGCCTCCTCTATACCCTTTTTGTTTATTTCAGTTGAAGATGCTAACAAACCAGAGTTCTAGGCCACCTCTTTGACATTATTCATTTTTCAAGATAGCATCTATGTATATATGAGATATACATGTTAACAAACTACTGTTTCTTTTTCTCATGCTAATCTGCTTTTTGTTAAGGAACCTCAACTGTCTTCTGCTTCTACTTATTCAGTTTATATGTGAATAACATTTTTCAAACATCAACTAAATACAAACACATAAAACACTTACTATATATATATTTACATACATTAATTCATATAACTGCCATAATTACTTTATGAGGTGGATCCCATTTTTGTGCTCCCCATTTTGCAAATAAGAAAATCGCAACATTAAGAGGTCGAACAACTTATCAAAGGCTACACAACTAGAGAAGGGGCAGAACTAGGATTTGAACTCAGGTAGAAAACGTAATACATTCTATTAATTGAAATGATTTACTTTTTAAGTATGCTTTAATGTATATTATACTATTATATAAATATTATATAAAGAACTAGTAAGAAGTGCAGGAAAAATAGGTAAACAGATTTTTTAACTAATTATATTTTTACCATGAATATATGCTATAATTCAATTTGATAAACATCACTTGAATTCTACTGGACTCAGTAGAAGGATTTACATTTAAAAAGTAATTATTTCTATAGGAAAGTATCTCATATTCTAATGATAAATAAATGAAGAATTTAAATGAAGGAGTTGAGAAAATTTAAGAATGTTCTCTTTGGAAAGAAAAGAACCTGGAAAGTTCAAGAAAGGTGTGTGGTATTTTACTCAGGCAGTAGGTGACAATATCTAAACTATCTGAACTGAATGCATTATAGACAAAATTCTCATATTAAAACTGAATATTTTTCTTCTTATTTTAAGAAATATAATGATTTTCTAGTTATCTGTATTTTGTGTTTTTGTCAGCAAATATGTCTAAAAATTCTTCATTTAAAAAAGAAACTTTATGTTTTTCTGAAAAAATGTTTATGTATATATACAAAATAACATATGTCTACTAATAAATGACTATGTAAAATTGTAACAGTTCTAATATCTGTGATATAATTATCATTAACTTTACATTTAATGTAAACTAATAGTCAAGTGAGAAATATCTTTCCGAGAAAAAATCAAGGAAAATGCAGAATAGAGATATATTTTTTACCAGTGATAAAAAAAAAAACTTCAACTGGATTAAATTTAAAGGAGTTTAATTGAGCAATGAATGATTCACAAATCAGGCAGACTTCTAAGTCACAGTAGGCTCAGAGACTCCAATGTAGCCATGTGGTGGAAGATTTATGGAGAGGAAAAGGAAATTGAAGTACAGAAAATGAAAGTGAGGTACAGAAACAGCTGGATGGGTTACAGCTCAGCATTTGCCTTATTTGAACATGGTTTGAACAATTGGCTAGAGTTGATTGGCACAAATGTAGGCTATGGTCTCTTTAGACCTCCACTTGATACAGTTCATGATGTACAGAAAAGTCTTTGAGCCAAACTTAAATATGTCAGAAGGCAGCTTTAGGCTAAACTTGATTTAACAATTTCCCCATTTTGTAATTTTCTCAGTTTTGTGAGATTGACCGAAATCTTAATCATTGATGTCATTATCACGATTGTAAATGTACTTATTTGATCTAGAAACCCACCGGGAAATAGTAAAACAATGGGTTTTTCAAGGTGGAACAAGGACTGAGTAGAGGTTATCTCCTTATGCTGGAAAACACTGTTTATAGGAGAAAACAAAACCATGTCTGCTCCAGAACCTATGCTTTTCCTTAAAGTCTTAGTTTGATTATGTCACATTTAGCATTAGCGATTCCATTTTTGTTTGGTTTTGTCTGTTGGGGCCTAGTGCATGAGCTCAGTCCAAAACAATAACCTTCCATAATTTTGTTTAAATAAATTCCCTCTTTTTGGTCAGGTTCTCACTTAGGTGAAAGTGTGACCAAAAATTAAGGCCTTAGTGCCAATCTCATTTACCATCATTTTGGGGTTCCAGTCTTAGCATGTCATTCATAGGTTATGATGTCCTCATGGTCACACATTTCTTTTAGGTTTTGTCAGGCCAGTTGAAGAGAGACCATTTGACATTCTAGAGATGGTTACATGCAAACATTTAAAATGTTTTAGGAAATACAACACACCAGGGAGACTACTATTATGACTCTCAGGAGGATAATATCAAGAGTTTAGAGTATGCTTCTAACCCAGGGTCCCCGTAAATTAAACCACCTAAAATCAAACAGACAAAAGAAGGAGCCTGATACAGTCTAATTTTTTTTTTTTTTTTTTGAGATGGAGTCTCGCTCTGTCGCCCAGGCTGGAGTGGTGCAGTGGGGCGATCCCGGCTCACTGCAAGCTCCGCCTCCCCGGTTCACGCCATTCTCCTGCCTCAGCCTCCCAAGTAGCTGGGACTACAGATGCTGGCCACTGCGCCCGGCTATTTGTTTGTATTTTTAGTAGAGACGGGGTTTCACAGTGTTAACCAGGATGATCTCGATCTCCTGACCTCGTGATTTGCCCACCCCGGCCTCCCAAAGTGTTGGGATTACAGGCGTGAGCCACCACGCCCAGCTGAGTCTACTCTCTTAACTAAGCAGTATCTTCGCTAATCCCCTACAACTGGATCTCTATAATACCTAATGTCATATGTTTTTCCATAGTCCACAAGGGCCAGCAGCTGCACAGATACTTCTGTTTAGCCGGAAAATAATCTAGAAGAATTCTATTATTTAGCAGAAGTTTCCCAAGATAATTTAAAGTTTGTTGTGTAACCGTAGCCTTTCCAGTAGGATCTGCAATTGAGCCCATCATGGGAGGTACATTTCTAATTATTGCATCTCTGAATCCAAATCATAGAAAAAGGACCTAACAAATGATGTCCATCTAGAAGGATGAAAGCCTCCTGACAATGTTCTTTTCATTAAAGTTTCAGGAATTCTTACCTAGTCCAAATGATAATGATTTCGGAGTTATTAGAAACCTGTATTCAAGAGTGCTTTCAGGGTCCTTTCCATCTTTTCATGAACCTCCTAGAAGACACTATATTCTAGGATTTTGTGTGTGAACTTTTCAGAAACTGTGTCAGCATTAAGCAATTAATATGGAAATGACGTTAAATGGTTATGGTTAAAAACACAATTGACAAGGAAATTTGGTTATTTCTATGGCCTACAATAACTTAACATAATAACTATAATTATGATTGATAACATATACTTAGACATATTAGAACTTTAGCAATCCCATACAATTTTGTAACATATGTTAATGTCATTCACTAAAATATAACCTAAAGAAGGTGAAACAGGCCGGGCGCGGTGGCTCAAGCCTGTAATCCCAGCACTTTGGGAGGCCGAGGCGGGTGGATCACGAGGTCAGGAGATCGAGACTATCCTGGCTAACATGGTGAAACCCCGTCTCTACTAAAAATACAAAAAACTAGCCGGGCGTGGTGGCGGGCGTCTGTAGTCCCAGCTACTTGGGAGGCTGAGGCGGGAGAATGGCGTGAACCCGGGAGGCGGAGCTTGCAGTGAGCCGAGATCAGGCCACTGCACTCCAGCCTGGGAGACACAGCGAGACTCCGTCTCAAAAAAAAAAAAAAAAAAAAAAAAAAGAAGGTGAAACATAATTTTTTGTTTTGACAGTGCTTCTCATGTAACTTAACATGTTAAATAATCCTGTTTACCTCTCTTTTGGATGCTTCAGGGATCCTCCGTAGCATCCCAAAGTTAGAGGTCAGAAGAGACTATTTTGAAGCTGAAATTTTATTTTGGAAAGCCTATAAAATATGTTAAAGGTTTAAAACACTTGACATTATGAAATAGAATTCCAGGTCACCATAAGTCATTCAGTTGGCCAAAATGATGACTCAAAAACCTTAAAAAGGCATAAATCATCACTCATTGAGAGAGGGACAATTTAGCTTTCAAAACAATCTGTCCCTTATCTTTTTTTCTTTGTTCAGTAGTTTATTCAAAAGTAAAACAAAAATTTGTATTATTCTTTAATATTACATGAGTATCTGGTTCAAGAAAGAAAGCCAAATTTCACCTTTGCATTAGTGTACTATTAATGTCAACCCCAATCTTTAATAAAACCTTATAGACAAATCTGTCAATCTTAATCAGTTTGATCATAAGGTGAGATTCTCAAAAACTTTCTCTAATCCTCTACAAATTTTTGTTAAAGAGCAGATCAGTTCTTAAAGTAAACCTGTTGTGCTTTTATTCCAATGTTCAATGCACAGAAAAAATTAAATAATGCCTTTTTAAATTTAGCTAATATGTATCGCACAGAATTTTTGCAAGATCAGTTTTTCTCAAATCCTTCACAACTTACTCAAAACTTCAGCTTTATCCTATCTGATATAAAACAATCCTTTGACCCTCTAAACCAGGTAAAAATTTACATTTTCATGCCTTCATATCATCTTTTATTAAAAGCATATTTCACTTTCTTCACACACCTTGCATGTACAACACTTTTAATAATCTTAGTCACATGTTACAATGCCAACTTTCAGCAATTTTTATCTTTGATGAAAAACCTGGTAAGCAAGTGATTTTAATTATGTACTAGGTTTGGAGCCTAGGTCACCAGACAGAAGTGCAGATATGGTCTGATTCTTTTCAGCATAGCTAGGGGCATAGCTAACTCCATACATCCCAGACCTTACCTTACCAAGCCATAAAGTGGCAAGTTGAACAATTTTTAAAAGTCAAAAAAGCAGTTTATTACCTTAAATCATTTAGCAAACCTAATATCTGACCTGCTTGATTTAGACAAAATGTCTTTATGTTACCAATAATTTTTAAAGCTCTTTATTTCTGAAAACTTATTAAGTCACATGAAGTAAAAGGCATTAGTTTTAATTTTTTGACAAAGTCTTTAATTTAAATTATTTGATTTGAAATCAACTTGCTTATTTTTCTTTAAGCCAATTAATTAGAGCTCTTTTATATAAACATCACAAGCACAACACATACACAACTATGCATAGAGAAAGAAGAAGATCCAGTAGTTGTCACCTTTTTCATTTGCCAGTTTTTAACTTTCTTAAATGGATTACTGGCTTCAAGATGGAGTTCTTCAAGGAAGAGGGCCAGAAAAGCATGCATTTTATAGGGCCTTAACAGGCAGAGCTTGAAGACAAAAACAGATTTCCAAAATTAAGGGTCCATGTTTTATATCACATTCTGGATCCCCTGAAACAGAAACGCTATGGGAGAAGACAGTGTAAAGCTTTTACCTTGCATTTCATTGCATGGCAACCTAGCCAATCAGCCAATTTTGCAATCAGACCATCTTGCAGTCAGTCCATCACCAATAGGAGTCTTATCTCTCAGTGGCAGGTGGGAACATTTCCATACCTTCTAGGTGGCTAAGCATATGCATCTCTAATCCAAACATGCAAAGAGCCAAGTATCTGACATAACTGCAATTAGCCATCCCTAAAAGTACATTTCCTACCCAGTTATTACACACAAAAGTTCTCTGATAATGAGAAGTAATTTCTGATAACCCTTTAACTCAAACTTGTCAGATAACACAATGAAAAACAGAACACAGCCTTAAATTTTGAGAGGGATCTATATACTTTCAATTCCTGGGGTTTCACAAGAAAAACAGGTTTTTCCTAAAACAGAATCTATGGTGGCTACTCTGTTTTTCCAAAGGGGTCCCATGCTATTAGAAGTTATCTTAGGTCCTCTCCGGTGTGCATTGTGAGACGCAAGAAGAAAAATAATAAAGAAAAACAATTCAGTTCACTGAAAACACCCTTTCTTCAGAAAAATAAGATTCAAAAAGAGAAAGAAAACAAAAAAGTCCCCTTAAATATACGTAGAGATTGGATAGCCACTTTTAATTAAGCTGACTTTTAACCACAGCGCTTGCAAAAAAAAAATAAAAAATAAAAAAATAAAAATCCTTGTAAATTTCTTATTACCCTACTTTAGCCAGGCCAAACAGCAAATATTCCTGGCTTTTAAATGTTATCAAAATTAACCTCATAGGTGAAACTAACAAGCTTTAAAAATGGTTATGGCTTAACCATGAGTGTACAAGTTTTTGAGGTACTTTCAAAGACATGGTAAACAGTTGTTACAGAAGTTGGAATCTTCAGAGTTAGCTCAGAGAAAGGAAAACTTAAGAAGGGAACCTAGAAGTTGTTCATAGAGGGGAAGAGAATCAACAGATGTTAAAGGTCACACAGATATCAACAAGAAATATACTAAATCCCTAAGCCAGGATTGAACCCAGGCCGCCATTTTGAAAAGGCAAAGCCTTAGCTGCTGAGGTAAAGGATTATTGGGAAGTTTCCATTGCTCTTCCCAGAAGGAGTCTAGAATAGTCAATTTTGAGCTTGCAATGACTTTTAACTACTCAAGATAATTTGTAGAGCTAACTGTTACATGAACCACCAAATTCCTGTTCCCTAGATGGCAAAGACGAAGAGAAAGTACCACGATGTAGTTACAAGATCAAGCTCCCAAGGACATAAAACAAGATGGAGACCTCATCCAGTTTTTTGTTTGGTTCAGAGACCTGCAGCAAAGTTTGTTACTGACTAGCTTTCTGGGCCATCTTGAACAGTAAGCTTATGGAATCCTAAGCCCATGCTCTATCATAAGGTACCCCTTTCATGACAGAACAACACAAAAAGACAAATTCATACCATAGAGTTTACCATATTCACTGCAGCTTAAGAGTAGCCTCATACATCATTTTTCCCATTAATTAAAACTTTCCAAGATATAGTGATTTCTATCATTCTCTCAACTGTTTTGCACAGAGAGGGAGCAAGAGAGAATGAATCATTGCTTGCCACAGGGTGCGGAAGGTGATTAGCTCAAGGAGGTTAGAGAAAAACGCACCCATTGTAGCTAACCTGAATCAAAAGTTCAAGTGGCTGTTTGTTAGTCGTGAAGGAATCTTTTCCAGCAATCCCATCAGCTCTCAATTTTTTCCCTTTGGGAAGAAAAAGTTTCCCATTTTCCATGGTCCTGTACATGCCTAATCCTGTCACTCATTGCCACCAGGAAAAATTGCAAGGCAGATGCCACTTTTTTTAATCAGTTAGTCACTCAAGTTTTTATTTGCCTTATGTACAGTCTTTAAATACAAATACTGAAAACTTTATAGAAACTTCTTTATGTTACTAGGCATCCATAGATGAGACTAATTTGGGAACTCTCATTTTCAAATGCACTTCAGTGCAGTTTTGTTCATTTGGAACATTCTACTGGAAGTCATCTTTAGTAAGATTTTGCCATTTCTGTAAGAATTTGCTGCTCAGTTCTTCAGAAATTAAGAATCTCATTTTTACCTAAGATACTGGCTTTGCTCTCAGGTTCCTAGATTAACTTAGCCAATTTTTTTTTTTTTTCCCTACCTAAGCATATAAGAAAAATGAAACAAAGGAATAGAAGACAAAACCCCTGTGAATTTCCAAAAAGCCAAATTTTATACCCTCTGCAATATTACCATTTACTATCCGTTTCTTTCTGACCCATTCAGATGTAAGAGGCATCTAACTGGATCTAAGCCAGTTAATTCCTTAATTAAATACTATTGTGGACCCAGACCCATTTCCGTCATGACTTCCAAAGACAGTTTGGATTAGAAATTTGCTCAAAGAAACTGAGAGAGCTCAAACACAAATCCGTGGAGCTCCAAAATCTAGGAGAGAACATACCATTATCCCCAGCTGCTGCAATTTTTACACTTTTAAAATATTTAATGAAAAAAATAGTTTACACTGTGTTGAGCTATTATTTATTGAGTTAGATAATATACATGACCTTCTGCTGAATAAGAGACATAAATTTGAAAAACAGTGACTGAAAATGTCAAAATCTCTCTTGTGCTAACTGAATTATGTACATTTTCTTTTAACCAATGTCTTATAAGTGGTGGCAAAATTTACTTCTACACTCTTAGATTTTTTTTTTTCTTAAACTGGGACTAAGAGTTAAACTAACGTAAGACAGATTATCAGGAGTAAAGCACACAAATTTATCTAATTTAATTTACAAACAGTAAGTTAGGAGGCTGGCAGGATTTGTTTTCCAGTAATGATCCTGCTAATTGAAGCAGAATCTGGTTGATTCTCAGGGTGAAGTGAGGAAGCTGTCCCAAACCTGCAGAAGTCAATGGAAGTGATATCTAGTTGCCCTCACTGCTCGTTAGCATAATGACACTCCCACTGGCACAATGACAGTTTACAAATGCCATTGCAATGGACCATGACAATGCCCCAGAAGTTATCTTACATGATTCCAGAAACTCTCCTCCCTTTTTCTAGAAAGCTCTGAATAATCTGCCTCGTAATTCTCATGTAAGTAAAAGTGGATATAAATGCAATTAACTGCCAACAGCCCATATGCTGCCAACTCTGGGCACAGTGGCTGTGGGTTAGCCCTGCTCTGCAAGGAGCAACACTGGTTCAATAAAAGTTGCCCTCTCTCACCACTGATTCACCCTTGTATTCTTTCCTGAGGGAAGCCAAGAACCTTCTCAGGCTAAGTCTCAATTTTGGGGCTCACTTGTCCTGTATTATCTTGGTGATCAAAAAGGAATGAAACAAAATGGTAAAATGGCAATTGGTGATTGACGAGGTGACAAGTTGACAATTGGCAATCAGTGAGACAATGAGATGGTGAGATGGCAAGAGGTGGCAATTGGTGAAACAGTTGGGTGGAGAGAAGATGAAAGGCAATGATTGGCGAGACACTGAGGTGGTGAGGCAGCAAGATTATGATTGATGAGGCATAACACTGTAGAGCTTAACTCTAGCCAAAGGCTCTTCTCAGAGCCATCATCTCTCCTGGCAGGTGGTGGAAGCAGATCTGAGTAGACAGATGAGCAGACAGCCACAGCGCCACCTCATATAAAAAGACCCACCATTCTGGCTGGCTGGTTACAGGATCATGTGCCAATTCTCTCACGGCAGCTGAGCCAGCCCAAGCTTTAAAGCTTGGGTGGAGACCTTCACCCCAGCCCCACATTGGAGACTGGTCAGTATCATTTTGGCTCCTGTGGATGGGTAGGTGTTCTATCTGTTCCCCTTTCAACATTGGGTGTACCTGGAAATAAGACCTTGGCAAGGTAGTCAATTCAAATTCCCCTGCCATTTGAGTGCCCTGAACAGAAGCACAATGGATCAGCTTCATCCTTGTCACCCCTTCTCTCAGCCATTTCTCCTCTAACACCATTTTAATTTTTGATTGGAAATTTTATTTTAATTTACCTTCCACACTGAAATATAGGTTTCATTTGCAGCTTTTGCTTTAGCTCCGCATTAACTGCATTTGGCAATTGTAGAAGGCAGGACACCTGATTGTGAGAGTGTTCATTCTAGAAGTGTGAGTTAGAGGCCCACCTTCAGTGTTGGTCATCCCCATCTGCTCTGGGGTTTTTGACATTGGATATTATGGTTTAGAGGCCTACTCTAGAGAGGTATTGTGAGTTAGAGGCCCACTCTAGGGGGCCTCTAAACCACCTCCAATCTTTGGTATTGTCTTATCTGTTTTCTGCTCTAAAGTTCAAGATGATTATCTTGTCATTCTGTTTTTCCACCACCTTATAGACTTTGTTTAATAAATATACTCCTTTTGTTGTATTTCATTCACTGGCAAATGCTTATAATCCATTTTCTCATAAAAAAGAGAGGAGGTTAACTCTCTTCTTTAGCTTTTTTTGTCAGCTTCTGTGATTTTTCTATCCCCTGGTTCTAACTATTGTTATGGCCAGTTGCTGAAATATTTCATCTTAGAGGTATACAAAAGCAATGATTTTCTCCAGTATAACTTGATGCTATACTCTTGTTTTTTCTTGATGTGTAATCTTATTTTTGACTTTTAGTCTTTGTCTCTTTTATTGCTTAAAAAATATTTTAAGAAAAAGTGGGTGCCTGGCTACCACCCTTCTTGTCTGGCCTAGAACATTTAATTGACGATAAGAAACCCGAAAAACAAATTTAGGCGGTGAAAAGAAACAGGATATCGGACATAACTCACTATACTCCCCTTTTTGGAATTTAGGCCAGGTCCAAAAGGCCCTTCAAGAATATGGAAATTCTATTAAAACCCTGGAAAGAAGAATCCCCTGAGGATCAATTACAATAAAAATGGAAGGGCCCCTCTCAGGTACATATTGTTAAGTACCTGCCCGGTGTCCCATCTTTGATGATTAAAAAAATAAAAATGATACTTTCCTTCTGGTGTAGAGAGGCCATCTTTCACATGGGAATCTCATCACTTGCTTTTAAGAAAGAGAAGGAAAGCCAGAGAGGTCTTGATGCTGTAGTTTTTCAAGTGTCTTTAACTCAAAATAATCAATATCCAGGAGCAGCATATTTGGGGATAGCATGGTCTTAAATTCTTCAGTTTTACATGAAAGTATTTATTTTTCTTTTTGTTTATTGTTTATCAATCATTTAATGTTTATGACAAAAATAACTAAAATGATATGGAGGTATACATTTTGGAAAAAAAAAATCTCATGATCCTTTTCCCATCTTATCCTTCAGAAATAATCATAGTAAAGGTTTGATATATGTCCTTTAAGATTTCTTTTTTATCCATATAAAGGAAGCATTTTTATGGTGTCATATAACATTATACATTGGGTTCTATGACTTACTTTTTTTCACTTAATCATATATATGGGAACATTTAAACATCTTTGTACGTAACTCTTTTTATACCACTTATTGGAATTCATGAATACTGGATATACCAGTATTTCTTTACTAACAATTCATTGATTGACATGACGATTGCTTCTGATTTCTCATTGTTATAAACAATGCTGTAATAATCGATATCTTGTGTATCTGCTCGCAAAGTTAAACTTTTCTCCCATAAGGTAAATTCTCAGAAGTATAAATACTGATTCCAAAGATTGTCACATTTTACATTTTGTTAGGTACAGTCATATTTCCTCCAGCAAAAGTACCATAATTTAGAATTTTATCAAGAGTGAGTGATACCATTCCTTTCCACACCCTTGCCAGCACTGGATATTGTAAATATTTTTATATTTTTTCAATGTGACTGATGAAACATAGCTTCTGATGTGCATTTCTGGGTTTTAAGTGTACTCTTTCATATATTCAACACAGTTAATAGTTGCTTGTACGTATTATGTTCTAAGAACCTTTGCAGGCACAGCAATAGATAGGTTAAAAAAAAAAAAGTTTCGTAGAGTTTACATTATAGTGGAGTAGCTGTAATTTTTATTTTTTTCATTATTGCCTTTATAAGAAAAATTGGCAGTGAAATAAGTGACTAATGGTAGGGGATATGATAAATCTATACAATGGAATATTACAGAGCCACTAAACTAAGGAAATGATGCCAATATGTATTTAATGACACGAAAATATGTACATGATCTATTTTGTTAAAAAGCTAATGTTGATGAATCTTTCAAATACAAAATTGTGACTCATAAAAATAGAAACTTGTTTCAAATGCTTTAACATCAACTAATTTGGGAACCTATAGGTTGTTGTAACTAATTCAAAGAAGAATTTAGAAAATACATTAACCTGTATAAGCCATAAGGAATGCTAAAATTGCTTTACCAAAATTTTCCAAATTGATCAATATACAAGTACAATAATCAATAGCATCTCCAGTGGATTAAAATAGGTTTTCTTTGCACAAAGGTCATTTACTTTATTGCCAGTATTCTACAACTTACTGACTGGTAAAGTAACTTAAGTACAATGAGAGGCACAGATAATCCTGAATGGTGTACTTGATAAGACTCTTAGTAATATTTTTTGGCCCATTTCAAAGATTTTTTCCTTTTCTCTGACAGAGTTTACCAAAGGGTCTAGTTGCATAGGAACAAATTTGGAGGGTGAGAAATATTTAATAATAGTTATCAGTTGATGAAATATATATATTCAATTTTATATTTATTTTTATGTATTTCATTTTCTAGTTTATTATTCATACTGAGCATACATTTTAGATAAATCATCATTGGCTACATAAATTACTACTTACTTTAAAGGTAAGTTTGAATCACACAATAAACCACAGAAATATGCATCAATATGTACTTTTCTAGACCTGCTGTACAATTTTCAAGTGAAATTTATTTCTCAATATCCAGTTCTATGTGTATAAGAAATTAAAATGACATTTTTAATGTTTTAAACATTTAAATGTTCCAATCACTTCCCTCCCTTGACACCTGGGGATTAGAGGTCCCTTCCCTGGACAGGTGGGAATTACAATTTGAGATGAGATTTGGGAGAGGACACAGAGCCAAACCATATCAAGATCTCCTCAGGAAATAATGAAAAACCTTTATAATGACATAATGATTGTGAATTATATGATTTTATTATTATTTTTGAGATGGAGTCTCTCTCTGTTGCCCAGGCTGGAGTGCAGTGGCGCGATCTCGGCTCACTGCAAGGTCCGCCTCCCGAGTTCACGTCATTCTCCTGCCTCAGCCTCCCCAGTAGCTGGGACAAGAGGCGTCCGCCATCACCCTCGGCTAATTTAATTTTTGCATTTTTAATAGAGATGAGGTTTCACCGTGTTAGCCAGGATGGTCTCGATCTTCTGACCTCGTGATCTGCCCGCCTCGGCCTCCCAAAGTGCTGGGATTACAGGCATAAGCCACCGTGCCCGGCCTCATAATAAGTTTTTAAGGCTAGCAAACTTGTTTTCTGCTTGGACACTTTATATGCGGATTCAAGATGCTCTCTGGAATCTTACTGGAATTAGAACATAACCTAGGATAATCTGATTCATTAAAAATATTGTTATTAAACTATAATACAAAGAAAAGTACATTGATCAGAATTGAATAGTTTACTGAATTTTCAGAAACTGAACACAGTGAAACACAAATTAAGAAAGAGTATATTTTAAGCAACCGAGAAGATCTCTACTGTGTAGTTAAAACCTTGACCATTGCCAAGGGTATCCACTATCCTAACTTCAACCTGGGTAGACCAATTTTACTTGTCTTGTACTTTATGCAAATGAAATCATATAGTATGTAATCCTTGTAGCCTATATTCTTTCACTCAGAATTGTGCTTTTGAGATTTATCTACAATTTTGCTTGAGCACTGTTTTATATATATACTGCCATTTGTGAATTTACCATGTATTTCCCTCCAGATTTTTTTTTTTTCTGTTTTACTTTGTGGTCCCTTTCTACCACTTCCATGTATTTCCTCTATGTACGAATTATCTTTTTATAATTAATGCTAACAATTTTCAGTTATATTTTATAGATATATTCAAGTATTTGCCTTTAAATTTGTTTTTCATTATTCAAAATTTTATAGTTTCTATTTAATTGTGTATATTAATCTTTTTAAATAAAAGTTTCAGGATTTTGTATTATGCCTAGAAAATCTTTCCTTACTCTAAGAGTAGAAACACATTCTGTATTAAGTATTTCTTAGAAGTGTCATCATGGAAAGAATTGCTTTATTTTATGAAACTCTTTCATTTCCCTAATTACACTATTTTAATCATAATACTTTAAACATTTGGAAAATACACTGTAAGAAAGTTGAGAATAGTTATGGTATTAAACTGTCTATATATGACTTAAATTATGTTTTTCATGGAAATATATATTTTAAGAATACACACACACACACACACACACACACACACACATGCACTGGTGAATTTGTAAAATGCTGAAAAGAAGAAAGAGGAAAATGAAGATCTGCTTTAATCTGCTACCCAGAAATCAGGTTCATATCTGGGCATATACTCTTTCAGTATGTTTTTTAACCATGTATATATAATTTTGGCATTTGGGCATATTTTATATAATGTTTTATATTCTGTATAATGAGTATTTTTCTATAATTATATTTTTCCAAAACTATTTTTTAATATCTGTAACTTAAGTCATCACATGGATGTACAATAATTTATTTGACATATTCTTTATTGTCATTTAGATAGCTTAAAATACATTTCAAGCAATACAGAGCACTTCAGTGAAGAGGTTTATGCCTTAATATTTATAAAGGTTTTTCATTATTTCCTGAGGAGATCTTGAAATGGTTTGGTTCTGTGTCCCTTCCCAAATCTCATCTCAAATTGTAATTCCCACCTGTCCAGGGAAGGGACTTCTAATTCCCAGGTGTCAAGGGAGGGAAGTAATTGGAACATGGAGCAGTTTCCCTCATGCTGTTCTCGTGATAATGAGCGTGTTCTCATGAGATCTGATGATTTTTAAAATGGCAGTTTTTTTCCGCACTCTCACTTTTATCTCCTGCTGCCTTATGAAAAAGATGCCTGCTTCCCCTTCTGCCATAACTGTAAGATTCCTGAGGCTTCCCCAGCTATACGGAATTGTGAGTCAATTAAACATCTTTCCTTTATAAATCACCCCATCTCAGGTATTTCTTTATAGCAGTATGAGAGTGGACTAACACAGATCTATAGACATTAAAATGTGTGGTGAAAAGGTATGACTTTTTTTTTTTTTTTTTTTTTTTTTTTAGTTAGAATCTCGCTCTTGTTGCCCAGGCTGGAGTGCAATGGCACAATCTCGGCTCACTGCAACCTCAGCCTCCCAGGTTCAAGTGATTCTCCTGCCTCAGTCTCCTGAGTAGCTGAGATTACAGGCATGCACCAGCACGCCTGGCTAAAATATATATATTTGTATTTTTAGTAGAGACAGGGTTTCGCCATGTTGGCCAGGATGGTCTCAAACTCTTGACCTCAGGTGATCCTCCCACCTTGGTCTCCCAAAGTGCTGGGATTATAGGCATGAGCCACGGCACCCAGCCAGGTATGACTTTTTTGAAGTGTTGCTTTTTTCTTTTTTATTTATTTATTTATTTATTTATTTATTATTATTATTATTATACTTTAAGTTCTAGGGTACATGTGCATAACGTGCAGGTTTGTTACATATGTATACTTGTGTCATGTTGCTGTGCTGCACCCATCAACTCGTCATTTACATCAGGTATAACTCCCAGTGCAATCCCTCCCCCCTCCCCCCTCCCCATGATAGGCCCCGGTGTGTGATGTTCCCCTTCCCGAGTCCAGGTGATCTCATTGTTCAGTTCCCACCTATGAGTGAGAACATGCGGTGTTTGGTTTTCTGTTCTTGTGATAGTTTGCTAAGAATGATGGTTTCCAGCTGCATCCATGTCCCTACAAAGGACACAAACTCATCCTTTTTTATGGCTGCATAGTATTCCATGGTGTATATGTGCCACATTTTCTTAATCCAGTCTGTCACTGATGGACATTTGGGTTGATTCCAAGTCTTTGCTATTGTGAATAGTGCCGCAATAAACATACGTGTGCATGTGTCTTTATAGCAGCATGATTTATAATCCTTTGGGTATATCCCCAGTAATGGGATGGCTGGGTCATATGGTACATCTAGTTCTAGATCCTTGAGGAATCGCCATACTGTTTTCCATAATGGTTGAACTAGTTTACAATCCCACCAACAGTGTAAAAGTGTTCCTATTTCTCCACATCCTCTCCAGCACCTGTTGTTTCCTGATTTTTTAATGATTGCCATTCTAACTGGTGTGAGATGCTATCTCATTGTGGTTTTGATTTGCATTTCTCTGATGGCCAGTGATGATGAGCATTTTTTCATGTGTCTGTTGGCTGTATGAATGTCTTCTTTTGAGAAATGTCTGTTCATATCCTTTGCCCACTTTTTGATGGGGTTGTTTGTTTTTTTCTTGTAAATTTGTTTGAGTTCTTTGTAGGTTGTGGATATTAGCCCTTTGTCAGATGAGTAGATTGCAAAAATTTTCTCCCATTCTGTAGGTTTTTTCATATATATATTTTCTCTTTTATTCTTTTTCTTCTTCTTCCTCTTCATCCTCCTCTTTTTCCTCTTCCTCCTTATCCTCCTCCTTCTTGCTTTTCCTCTTCCTCTTCTTTTTCTGCTTAACATATTAACACTACACTGCCAAATTGCTCTGAATAATAAATGTACCAATTTATGCTCTCAACAGTAATGAATGAGTGTGCCTAAACTTAGCTGACTTTTACAAACGTAAATCTAAAGTTTTTACAGTCCTCTCTAATTTCATAGGAGTGTAAATTTTTAATATTGGGATATTGGCTTTTACTAGTACTAATTTGTGTTAGATCTTTTTTTTAAGTTATGGTTTCTTCTTTAACTTTTGTAGTTAACATATGTTAACTTATGTACTCCCCAAAAGGGCAGATTTTCATGTCTTTTTAAAAATTCTTTTAACTTCATTTGCATTTAGAACTTAAATCTGGGCTTTATATTGGCTTATGATGATAGAAATCAAATTTTGATTTCCGATAGCCAATTCCTCTCATATCACTTAATTACTAACATATTCTTTTCATATTCATTTGAAATGTCATCTTTATCTGCCTCTTTTTCATACAGATAAGTAGTTAATCACCATGTCTAAAATCAGACCAAGCAATCTTCTGTGTTGTTTATTCACTTGGAACCTGATAGTACCTATATTTTATTAAAATGTTCATACTTATTGCATCATTCAGATAAATTAACCAATTTAAGGCGGGATTACATCCTTTTGTAAATCTATTTTGTATATTCTAAGCCATGAGAAAGAATTTGGAAATAACATAAACTCTTACGTTAATTATAATTTTAAATTAATACTAATAGAATAAAGCCAGCACTAATAAAGCATTTAGTATATACCAAGCACTGCTATTATAAGTACTTATATAAAATTAATTTGTAAATTTCATCAACCTTAGAAGGCAATATTATCATTACCTCCATTTTATATATTTGGAAATTGAGATATCAAAAAGATAAGTAAATTGTCCAGTGCTACACAAATATTATGCAGTAAAACCTAGTATCATTTATTAAATCTTATTATGTGCAAGACATTAGCCTAAAGACATGGGATTCACCAACTCTAATTATAAAACATTATAATTAAGCCTTGCTATTCTTTTAGAGATGAAGACAAACAGGTTATATATAGTTGAGTACACTTGCTATTGTTACACAGATGTCAATGATAGACATACACATAAAAATTGGCCAATCTTGCTTCAAAGACCATGACTATTATTACGTTTCTTCCAAAACTGATTAATAATCTACACTTAGTCTAGGTCTCTGGGCACATTACCAGAATTCTTCCTGACATACCCTAAATATAGTCATCAGCTGATTTTATCAGCTACCATCATTCTGTGATAAGTAACAACAAAAAAGCAAAACACAGAAAATACAATAAAGCAAAATTCACAATAATAAAAATCACTAAGCCTTTTCTAATTATATCACTGCATTTTCAGAATTTATAACTGTGTGATTTTATACAAGCTACTTAACTTCTTTGATTTATGTTATTTAATCTGCGATTTCACATAATAAGTAATAGTTCCTACCTTCGGTACCCAGGACAATGAATTAAATAAGGGATTTAAATTGTCTAACAAAATGTCTGAATTCCAGTAAGTACTCATTGAATAGAAGTTAGTTGAATCATTTAAAATTTTCCTTTTAATGTATTTGTTTTGAAAGACCACAGGCAGATTAGCTGAAATTCACTGTAGCATGACAAACTTAAAAATATTATTTTAGCCCAAAAGCTCTAAGCAGGATTAGCGAACAGGAAATCAGAGACCCTTGGTCTCAGGATATAATATTAAATCCTTTTTTTAATAAAATGTGAACATTCAAATAAAATACTTTTGTCCACAATTACTACAACATTTCTGAGGATTGTAAAAGGACAATAAATCAAACTATGGCTTTTGGCCAAAAGATTTCAAATTTTCCTATTCAAAATGCTATCTGGGGCCTGTACCAAAACTTTTAGAGTTGAATTATAATTCCACTTTTCTTAACAATTTGATAAGTATTATCTGCAGTGATTCACAATATAATGAATAAGATGTCTATTTGTTTATTATTTTTTCTTTTTCTAAAGACCTTTAACTAGACTGCCATTGGCTTCTAATCTGCCTATCTTCTATTAACAGGAAAACCAATGCACAGAATGCCCATCACCACAATGGGGAAATGTAGTGTATCTTAAGATTTTGAAGCCAGTAAGGAAAAGCAAAACTTGTCATTTTGAAAAGCATCAAATATGCACAAAAGTAGATATTTTCGTGTAGTGAACTCCTGTGTACCCATCATACAAGTTCAATAACTATCACATAATGCTTTATTTTGTTTCATCTTAACCCAACCCACTTATCTTCCCAGTCACAAGTGAAAAATTTTGAAGCAAATTCCAGACATCATTATGTCATTGCATTCATACATACTTCAGTGTGTGTCTCGGAATGATAGAGATTATATGTGTGTGTGTGTGTGTGTGTGTATGAATGTTTGTATATATACATACAGCCACTACATTTAGCATGTGTCTACTGTAGTTATTAGTATGGATTATAGAACATTTATATAATTACACTAATTAGTTCTGGACTACAGATTTGATCAGATTCAGGATCAGTTGTATTGTAAGCATATGTCATTTGTGAGGTTTCATACTTCCATCATGGACACAACATTTGGTCCCTTAATATGATACTAGCATCCCTAAGCCACTGATGATTATTGCATAGATACATGAATTAATTAGACCTTACAAAATGTTGGTATTCAAACGTGAAATTCCTTTGTTATTACTTATCTGGAATACTACTGTACAAAGAATAATGAGAAACATCTACTTATTGAGTTTGTGGTTTTCTGGAAGGACAGTGTATAAAGTAAAGGCAAAATTAATGTTTGAATCAATTCATTCACAAGTCCACAGTGATGAACTGATGTTTTAACAACCTCCAAGAGTGACAAATTAGGATTTTTCTTATTTTGTCATGAATAAAAATCTATCAAAACTACTGGGTTGTATCAAAAGAATTTAAGAGTCAATCTGAAGAGGTTTCTACTTCTTCAAAGCATAATTCAAAGATATAAAAATTGGAGGATAAATAATGATAATTACTGAAATGGATAGAAACATATCCAATATGTTTAAATTCATTAACTTATAGTAGAACCAACACTTTTATCCAATTCAATAGTATAGGAAGTCATAAAAAGCATAATCAAATTTCATATAGTGATAGTAATAATAACAATAAAAATAATGATTGAGCCACTGCGATATACCAGGTACTGTTTAAAGTCACTCACTAGCTTTGTAACTTCAGGTGAATCAATTTTTCTACCTATGCCTCAGTCGCCTTCTCTGTGACATAAGTGCAATTATAGTACATACCTCATAGTATTGGTATGTACATTAAATGAGTTAACATTTGGAAAAGTGCTAAGAATAGTGCTTGGCAAATATTGTCTTATACATGTGTTTGTTATTTTTAAGAACTCACACAAAATTTACGAACACTTAATGTTCACACCAACCTTGTGGAGTAGATACTATTATTACCCTAATTTCAGAAACAAACAAATGAAAAACTAAAGCACAGAGCTGTTAGTTTCTTGTCTGTGGTCATAGAATAGTTTGTGGCTTTGTTTTACCCCACATGAAGGATATATTTATGTCAAACTGGTAGATTAATTGTGATAGTTAATGTTACATTTCAGCTTGACTGTGCTGAAGGATGCACAGATAACTGGTGAAACATTATTTCTAGTGGTACCTGTAAGGTTGTTTCTGGAAGAGATCATCATTTTGATCAATATACTGAAAGACAATTGTCCTCACCACTGTGGGTGGGCATCATCCAATCTCCTGAAGGATTAATAAAACAAAAAGCCTAATGAAGAGAAACTACATTTTTTTGTTTGTTTTTTTGGTACAAGACATTCATCTTTTCCTTCCCTCAGACATCAGTGTCCCTGGTTCTCGGACCTTTAGACTTGAACTGGGATTTACTTACTTCATTGGTTCCTCTGGTTCACAAGCCTTGGGCTTAAAGTACAGCTACATCACTGGTTTTCTTGATCCTCCAGCTTGCAGATAGCAGATCGTGGGACTTCTCAGCCTCCATAATGGCATTAGCCAATCCCTTATAATCAGTCTTTGTACATATCTATAGATATCCAGTTAATTATTTTTCTCTGAAGAATCCTAATACATTAATTATTATTCAATAAGTTTTGGAGGAAAAAGTATGCTCAGATTTCTTAGATTAATAATATTGTTGTGAGTCTATTATACAAATAATAGAAAACTGAAATAGTATAGAGGAGCAACTCATAGCCATATCATCACACTGGGTTCCATCCTTTCCAACATTTGGCATATAACTTGCCTCCAGAAACATTAGGATGTTCTGCCTATTAACATTCCATAAACCAAAGGATTTGATGGGACCTATTATCTATTTAAACAATTTAGGCAGATTTGCACATTAAATTGTAGAAATCAAAGAAAATACCCACGGTAAGTTTCAATCATTTTAGAGGTTTATTTGCTAAGGTTAAGGACCATGGCCCATGACAGCCTGAGGAGGTCATGATAACATGTGCCCATGTTCATTGTGTTACAGTGTAACTTTATACATTTTAAGGAGACAGAAGTTACAGGCAAATAAATAAATCAATACATGGAAGGTATACATTGATTCTGCCTAGAAAGGGAGAACTTTTCAAAGTAGGGGCTTCCAGGTCATGGGTAGATTCAATGATTTTCTGATCAGCAACTGGTTGAAAGAATTGAATGAAAAGTTGGCTGAAAAGTTGAATTCAGCATAAAGAAATACTTGAGTTAAGATAAGGTGGGACGTGTGGAAAGGAAGGTTCTTATGTAGATGAAGCTTCCAGATATTAGGCTTCAGAGAGAATAGATGGTAAATGTCTCTTATAAGGACCTTAAATGGTATCAGACTCCATGGAAAAGGTCTAGTAAAGGAAGGGATTATATACAGAATGGAAATTTCTCTCAAATAGATGGCTTTGTGGAGCAATTCCAAAATATGCTAAAGAAATATACTTTGGAGTAAAACATTTTAATTTCCTTTGGGGCCTGTTATCTGTCAAATGATGTTATAAGTCAGGCTGGAGTTGGGTATTGTAATGCTACAAAGAGTTACTTTTGTCAGTGTTATAATCTCTATTTTAATGTTAGTGCTGGTCAGTTGTGCCTAAACTCCAAAGGGAAGCATGTCTAACCCCCACCCCCTCATCATGGCCTGAACTAGTATTTCAGTTTTTTTTAGGATCCCCTCAGGCAAGAGGTCATGCATTTATTTGGTTGGGAGGCTTAGCATTTTATTTTTGGTTTACAACCACTTGGGAGGGGATATGGGTGCCCCTCGTGTACTGTTAACAATATTTAGCTCAGGGACTAATTCTTTGTTGATTTAGTCATGACCAAGATAACACTGTTGATTTTATTTCACAATTATGATGTAGCCACGGATACATTTTATTTGAAAAAAGGATTTGTGACTAGTTCCTCAGAAGAGGAGATGTTCATAGAATGCTCTTAAAAGATTAAAGAGGACCCTTGCAAACATGATTTGGGGAATATCATTAACGGAACACTTAGGTAATCGTACATTTGTAGAGTAAAATGGAAAAAGTGACAGATAGCAAGATAGAGAGGCATCAGAGATACAGGATATATGATCCCTTCAGTCATGGACTTTACATCTCAGTCTTGAAAACAAAAATAGTTATATTAAATGACTCAATAATAACTGAAATACAATACAAATATCAGCAAGTTTTAGATAATATTCTAGGAAATGAATGCTTTTAAACAAACTAGATGTACAATAAGAAAGACATCCGAAGCTTCAATTTACAATCTCTATTAATACTCCATAGTTTACCAAACTAGAGTACTGGCCAATAAAAAGGACAGTAGAATAAAAAATTCCCTCTAATTGTTCCTCATATTCTTTTGCAGAAAAAACACGATTCATGTGTAACATATGTTGTGTTGAAAGACTCCTTTTAAAAAGAAAAACATACCTTTTAAAAAGCCTCAGTCTCTGCAACTATTGACAACTTTAAATCTACAGCATAGTGTCATATTTATTCCGTTTAGGTTCCATGATAATAAAAACTGGTCACATATAATTATTCTAGGTTGCTTATTAGTACAGATAACAAATGCAATCTAGAATGATTAGCTAACGGTAAATATTTTAGGCTGTGTGGGCCAATAGGCAACATTAACAGAAAGGAAAACAAGTGTCTACAATATTTTTATTAATGAAATTCAAAATATAAAAATTGAGTGCAATTATTTTAATGACATTCTAATACAAATAATGACTCTTATTGTGACTGGATATTTGCTTACTTGGGGTTCAAAGTCAGTGTTCCCTGTATCAAATCAACCTGTAAACCATTCTTGACTTGAGGCCTACATAAAAAACAGGAATTGGGCTGGATTTGGCCTGAGTTCTGTAATGTGCTGACCCCCAGTGTAAATGGTTTGATTTGTCAAGTGAATTAAAAAATTCATTTTAATATTAAACTTCATTTGTGTTTAAAGAAGTTTATTTTTACTCTATAATAACTTTAAATTCACTTATACTAGGAGGACCATATATTAGATATGAAATAAAACAGTAAATCTTTCCTCACCCCTTTTTAATATAATGCACTATTATTTTTCTCAAAATTGTATCTTTTAAGTATAACCCCAGAAGGAATTTTCTTTGTCAAAAATAATTTTTTGTAGTGTTTGGCATTCCTTCCAAATTTGTGTAATAATTTTCTGACAGGTTCAAATCCCTTTCAAGCTACAAGCACAGAGGTTTTTTTGTTTTTTGTTTTTGCTTTTGTTGTTGTCATTGTTATTGTTTCTCCTCTCCTGAAAGCTGACTATCTTTATTTTAAAGTCTGGCTTTCAGTACAGGAGATGCAAGGAGACAGAGTAAATGGATGAGTAACATATTATTTGAAGTCAATGGCAGCAATCAAGGACAAGCCACACAAAGAGACAGCGGGAACCAGATGAAAAGTCCTTGCCATTTTTTCATCCTCAATTTCCTCCTTTTACAGGTTACCTCTCTTCATCCACATTGCAAAAATAAGGATGCATGAACTAATAGGTGTTAGAAAATAATCTTTGCTTTCATTGTGCTAAATATTGGACTGAGCAAGCCCTTAGAAATGGCATGATTGATACCATGAAATTTAGATAGACTATCAAATACCATTTCAGAATTCTAATATGCCTATTCATATAAAATCAAGTTAGCTTTCTAGAAAAAATAACAAAAGTTGTTGTGGGTTTTTGCTCCTTTCCATTCTACTATAATCAGAGCTATCATTTGTACTGGCTACATTTGATTTGTATTTTGTCCTTTCCTACTTATTCTTGAAATTATTGAGTAATCTGGTCATCAGATATTCAGACTCCTGTTACCAATTCTTTGGGATACAAAGTGATCTTGGAGAGCAAAGAAAATAGCTTAGGTCTAAATCTAATTGGTCACCCCAGCTAGTTGCTCAGAGATAATCTTATTTTAAAGATTGTCCTGCAAAATTTATCATACTACTGAATACATGTTACCACAATTATACACTGAGCATCAGGGAAAAGTCTACATTTTTTTTGTCTTATGAGATATTTTAAAATGCAAATCTACCCTAACTTTTATGAGGTACCATACTATATGCTTTTTAGTTATTCTTACATTTTTTTCTTCAAAATTTCAAGTATTTTATTTTCTGTTTCTCAGTGCTTTTATACTTATCACATTCGAATAAAATGAACAAATACTCATTCAAATCCGAAATGAAAGTAAGAATATCTTTTATTTGTAGGAGGTCACTTGACTTTTGAAGTAAGTAGGGCAAATAGAGAGATCTCTATGGTTTCAAGCTAATGGTAATAATTACATAAAGTCTTAGTCAAAACAAATGCCACTTTGAAGTAAGTGAATAGAGTAATAAGCAGCTATATTGATAGTGGACTGGTTGAACCATTTCTAAAAAGACTAGATTCACAACGTTATTATGGTTTGCACAAAAGCCAATTCCCCTCACATCTCTATTACAATTAAACAATCGCTTGAATTGAGTACTTCTAGATAAACTCACCTTTGAATGCAAGAGCATGGAGACAAAGATAGAAAAGCAGCCAAGGTGCTTAACAAGGGATCTTCTTCTCTATAGATAAGAATGAATTTAAAAATGACTTGGAGAAATGACATCCAGACTCTGCACTCCTCAAGTCCCATCCTCTTACCATTCTTTATTAGATTTATCAAGTAAAATTTTGAGTGAAACTGAAAAAACTGCCCCAAACACAAGTTTTTGTTTTGTTTTGTTTCGTTTTGTTTTTGTTTCCTAGTTTTTAATTTTGGTGAATACATTGTAAGTGTATATATTTATGGAGTACATGAAATGTTTTGAAACAGGCATGCAAAGTGAAATAATTACATCATAGTGAATGGGGTATCCATCCCCTCAAGCATTTATCCTTTGAGTTACAAATAATATCATTACACTCTTAGTTATTTTTAAATGTACAATTAAGTTATCGTTTAGTATGAGTTACTCAATCTCACATCATTTTTGGAAGTTCTTGGCATTGGTCCAATCTGCCTGACTGTTTCTAAACAATTTTGAGTACCATGCACAGATTAACAAATAGCAGTAAAGTGTAAAACCAAAGAAAGTTGATTTTTTTTCACATTCTTCTATGAAGCTCTATCAGAAGAGAAATTTCTTTGATTCTGGGCCCTCAACTTGTTGTAACATGCAGTGTGGGATATTTATGTTTAAATATATCTGTATTTTTCAGTAGGAGAACCAATTTAAGTAAATTTTCAAAAGGAGCCTTTAGGAATTATTTGAGGTAGTGTTGTAAGCAATATAAATGAATTTCATTCAGACCCACAAAAAGAAACTTATATCAGCAAGGACTCTAAAGTACTATTAATGCCAAATTCTATGTCTTGTTTTTAAACTTGATATTACTGAGACTTTCTGCAGCATTTGACATTATTCACCACTTGATATAATTTTGCTGCATCTCCACCCAAATCTCATCTTGAATTATAGTTTCCATAACTCCCACATGTTGTGGGAGGGACCTGGTGGGAGGTAATTGAATTATGGGGGCAGTTACCCCCATGCTGCTGTAATAGTGAGTGAATTCTCATGAGATCTGATGGTTTTGTAAGGGTCTTTGGCACTTCTCCCTCCTGCAATCATGTGAAGAAGGATATATTTGCTTCCCCTTCCACTTTGTTGTACGTTTCCCAAGGCCGCCGAACCCATACTGAACTGGGAGTTAATTAAATCTCTTTCCTTTATAAATTACCCAGTCCTGGGCATTTCTTTATAGCAGCATAAGAATAAACGAACACAGTAAATTGGTACCAGGAGGTAGTGGGGCTCTGCTGTAAGGATAACTAAAAATGTGGAAGCAACTCTGAAGCTGGGTAACAGACAGAGGTTGTAATAACTTTGACAGCTCAGAAGAGAGAAAAATGTGGGAAAGTTTGAAACTTCCTAGAGACTTGTTGAATGGCTTTCACTAAATTCTGATAGTGACATGGACAATGAAGTCCAGGCTGAGATGATCTCAGATGGAGATGAGGAACTTCTTGGAAACTGAAATAAAGGTGATTCCTGTTATGCTTTAGCAAAAAGGCTGGTGGCATTTTGCCCCTACCCTAGAGATCTATGGAACTTTGAATTTGAGAGAGATCATTTAGTGTAACTGCTGAAAGAAATTTTTTTTTTTTTTTTTTTTTTTTTTTTTTTTTTTTTGAGACGGAGTCTCGCTCTGTCGCCCAGGCTGGAGTGTAGTGGCCCCATCTCAGCTCACTGCAAGCTCCGCCTCCCGGGTTCACGCCATTCTCCTGCCTCAGCCTCCCGAGTAGCTGGGACTACAGGCGCCCGCCATGAAAGAAATTTCTAAGTGGTAAAGCATTCAATAGGAAGCAGAGCATAAAAATTTGAAAAATTATAGCCTGATGATATGACAGAAAAGAAAAATAAACATTTTCCGGGGATAAATTCAATTCCACTGTAGAAAATTGCATAAATAACAGGAAGTCAAATGTTAACCAGCAGGACAATGGAGAAAATGTTTCCAGAGCATTTCAGAGACCTTCATGACAGCCCCTCCCATCATGGGCCTGAAGGTCTAGAAGGTAAAAATGCTTTCCTGGACCTAGCCCAGGACCCCCCTGCTCTGCGTAGCCTAGGGACGTGATGCTCTGCATCCGAGATGCTTCAGCTCAAGCCATGGCTAAAAGGAGCCAAGGTATAGCTTGGGCCATTGCTTCAGCTCCCAGCCTTGGAAGCTTCCACGTGGTGTTGATCCTGCAGGTGTGCAGAAGACAAGAACGGAGGTTTTGGCAACCTCTGCCTAGATTTCAGAGGATGCATGAAAATGCCTGAGTGTCCAGGCAGAAGTTTGCTACAGGGGCAGAGCCCTCATGGAGAATCTCTTCTAGGACAGTGAGGAACGAAAATGTGGGGTTGGAGCCCCCACACAGAGTCCCCACTGTGGCATTGCCTACTGGAGCTGTGAGAAGGGGGCCACTATCCTCCAGACCCCAGAATGGTAGACCCACTGACAGCTTGCACTGTGCACCTGGAAAAGCTGCAGGCACTCAACACCAGCCCATGAAAGCAGCCAGGAAGGGGCTATACCCTGAAAAGGCACAGGGCTGAAGCTGCCCAAGGCAGTGGTAGCCTGCCTCTTGCATCAGCATGAACTGAATGAGAGAAATGAAGTCAAAAAAGATCATTTTGTAGCTTTAGGGTTTAATGACTGCCCTAAAGAATTTAAAACATGCATGGGGCCTGTGGCCCCTTTGTTTTGGCCAATGTCTCTCACTTGGAGCAGGTGTATTTGACCAATGCCTGTACCCCCATTGTATCTAGGAAGTAATTAACTTGCTTTTGATTTTGCAGACTCATAGGTGGAAGGGACTTGCCTTGTCTCAGATGAAACTCTGAACTTGGATGTTTGGGTTAATGCTGGAATGAGTTAAGACTTTGGAGGACTGTTGGAAAGGCCTGTTTGTGTTTTAAATTGCAAGGACATGAGATTTGAGAGGGGCCAGTGATGAAATAATATGGTTTGTCTGCGTCTCCACCCAAATGCCATCTTGAATTGTAGTTTCCATAATCCCCACATGTTATGGGAGAAACTTGGTGGGAGGTAATTGAATCATGGCGGTGGTTACTCCCATGCTGCTGTTCTCATGATAGTGAGTGAGTTCTCATGAAATCTGATGGTTTTATATGGGATTTTTCCCCCTTTGCTCAGCACTTGTCCTTCCCACCATCATTTGAAGAAGGCTGTTTTTGCTCCCCGTTCTGCCATGATTGTAAGTTTCCTGAAGCTTCCCCAGCCATGCAGAACTGTGAGTCAATTAAGCCTCTTTCCTTACAAATTACCCAGTCTCAAGCAATTCTTTATTGCAGCACAAGAACAGACTAATATACCACTTCATCTTTTTGAAACTCTTTTCTCTTTCAGCTTCTATGTAATGATCTTAGATTTTTACTTCTTTGAATATTTATTTTCCATTTTTTTCATTGGCACATTCATTTTCCTCACTTTGTGAATATTGGTGTTGCACTTAATTCAGGCTGCCTTGCCTTCTCACTCTTCTCACTGGGTATATCCCATATTAGAAATTCCAGGGACTAAGGGAATTTGTCTTGATATGTGTAAGCTTAGTAATAAGAAAATATGTGTATATATACAAGATCACACACACACACACACACACACACACACACACACATTCTGTCATCTATATTCTGTGACAATCTTTCCTAAAAACTCTTGCCTTATAGTTGGCGAAAGAAATGGGTAAATAATACTTGTGGTATACATGCTGCTATTTCAACCAATCCAGGGTTCACCTAAAGTGCTACAGATAGTGAATTGTTTATATTACATACAAGATAAAATTAAGTGCATTTGACACTGAGAGATGTTATGCTGTCATTATGAAGGACATTCATAAACTCTCTATGATCAAACAAAAAGGCGTAGTGAAAAAGATAAATCTTCTGGAATTATTAACTAAGCAGGGAAAATGTTTGGTAATCTTTGTAAACAAGTGTATGGTGGAATTTTGTAAAGAGAAATGCTATAATTTTTAGAGAAAATGTTAGAGAGAATCATGGAGAAAATGCTTAGGTTTTTAATTTTTTCTTTGGCATAAAGAAAATAGATGAAACCTTATACTAGTAAGTATACAATTCTTGCTTTTGTTTTAGTTTGGATAAGCTTTCTTTCACCAAGCATGATAAAGCAATATAAAGTGGGTAACACATGAATTGAGTTGGCCTCAGGAGAATTAGACAATTAGAAATGAGTACCAATTCTGATACTAGCATCCTTCAGAGTATTGGGGAAGTAATTAATAGATTCACATTTCTAAAGACAGAAAAAACTAAAAAAGAAACAAAAACAAAAACAAAGACAGATGTGAGAGTAGGCACTCATTTTATAACCATAATCAGCCACATTCAACACAGATAAGTATATACTGTAAAGGAACCAATGGTAAGATTTCAGGAGACATTCAGCACACTTTAAATAGAAATGCTTGAAACAGCGGTGGTGAATGCGTGTCCTAGAAAAGGATATGAATAGAGCGAGTGATGATTGATTAATATTTTATGGTTTTTTTTTAACAATGAATAGAAGATCAATGTAGAAGTTTACCAGTAAGATTTCATGCTTTAAGTGATAGAATACTCTGAACACTTGTAATGAGAAAAAAGAGATAGCTCAGGAAATACATATTTATTATTTAAAAAATCATAATATTTCTGAAACTAAAAGAAGAATTTCTCTGAATTTCTACATGATGAATACCAATAGATTTTTAAGAATAATGGTATTTCTTATTTTAAAATAATTTATTTTCTCATATAATGGCCACAACCAAATTAGAACATTACAAATTACATGTCCATATTTAAACATACTCTGTTTTTGTCATGACTTCAAAAAATATTTAGTTATAAAATTACTATGGTTTTCTAAGTATAAGAAAATTTTACATGATCTTAAATACACCTTGTGTGCCTTATAAACAAATAAAAAATATTAGTAGAGCAAAGACTTTACTATTTTTTTTTTTTAGGAGAAACCAGTGACAATGAATTTAGGATAGTGTTTCTAAAGCTTGGCCCATCTGTCACATGAATCAGAATTACATGGAGTGCTTATTAAATATTCAGACTCCTAAGATCCTTCCCAGATGTACCATATTAAAACCACAATGGTGTGCCTAGAGAATCTCCATTTGTCACACTTCAATAGGTTACTTATTTTAAAAGCATTAATATATTAGAACAATTGTCCTATTGAAAATCTTTGGCTTTAGCAGAAGCTATTGCCAAGTCAAACCTCTTTTGAATCTGTACCACAGAGGGTTTATAAAATATAGATGAAAAATAAAAAAGCATGGCAATATAACACTGAGGAGTCTTTATTTGAAATCAAATTAAGAAAGGTTGGACTCCTCCACTTTAAGCAATGTAAAGATTTCTCAGCTAATCAGTATTTTCTAGTTTTGTAGTAAAAAATAAAACTGGTTTAATTAAAGAAAAGTGAGCCTATATTTATATTGCAATTAATGAAATGATCCATCTTTCTAAAATCTTATAGTTTTTTTGCTACATTCTGAATAACCTAATGAGACTGGGAATGACTTTGGGGGATGTTAAATTAATACTGTATCTATTAACAAATACTTGTAAAAGATGGATATCAAATTACGGTCTAAATTTTGACTGCTCTGAATTGTTATTTCTGGTGAATAGAATTTGGATTGATGTTTCTTTTCCTTTCTTGTAAACTTTTTTTTTTTTTGCGGTGTTTAATTTATTAATAAACACATTATTTTTGCAAAAGCAATTTTAATTTTCTTTTTATTTTGAAGAAGACAATACATGAAAGTAGTCAAAGTAAAATAAATATTATTCTCATTATTATGCTTTAATTTGACATTGAATTTATTTTTAAGTGATTTTCAGAAAAGAATAGTTTAAAACATTGATTCATTATTTACAAAATAAGCAAAAATGACTTGCATGTTATAATAGGTTTCATTAAATATTACATAAAAATACAGCATATGGAATATGTATTATTTTATGTTAATTATTCTCAACATAATTTTTTAACAAACAGGAATTTTACGCATATTAGATTCAATACTACTAGTATGTTCTTTTTTTGTTTTTTTTTGAAGACAGAGTCTTGCTCTGTTGCCCAAGCTGGAGTGCAGTGGCACAATCTCAGCTCACTGCAATCTCCCCCTCCGAGGTTCACGCCATTCTCCTGCCTCAGTCTCCCGAGTAGCTAGGGCTATAGGCGCCCTCCACCATGCCCGGCTAATTTTTTGTATTTTTAGTAAGGACAGAGTTTCACTGTGTTAGCCAAGATGGTCTCGATCTCCTGACCTCGTGATCCACCTGCCTCGGCCTCCCAAAGTGCTGGGATTACAGGTGTGAGCCAGCACGCCCGGCTACTAGTATGTTCTTAGGAAAAATTTTCAGTGATATTTTATTCACACAGTATCTTCCTCCAAGCAGTTTAAAGCTTACAGATGTTATATCTATTTAAATTCTATATTATGTTCTGCAAAGTAAGATGTAGGTAGTTTGTTGTATTTTACCTTTTTTACAGTTTTTTCTTTGCAAAAAGACACATCATGTTTCAAGAAATTAATTTCAAGTTAATTTCAAGAAATTAACTACCAGAGTAGAATAATAAAATCTCAGTCTGCTGAGTCCCAGTTTATTGCTCTACATGATACATAAGCTTTTCACTGCACCCTAATTTTACTGTTTTACATTAAAAAAAAATTATCTAAATGGAAAAAATCATGCATTAAATAAGGGAATAAAAAATCTGAGTGAATAAATTTCCTTGGTATCTAATCCATGAACTTCATCTTCCATCCACTGAATAGAAACCATTGATATCTGTGATGGATGCCATTGGTTGTTTCCCATACAGATGAATTCTTTACCTTCACATTGTCTTCACCTCTTTGCTTGGGAACTGATTTTGTGTTTAAATCCACCCTTTTATACACCTTCTCTTCCCTTCCCTTTCTCCTGGGGTGAATACTGAGAAGTCTGAAACAATCATGGCATTACTATTTATTTGATCAACATTTGGTCTAGGCAATAGCATGTGATGCAATCCTGGCCAAGGAGACAGAAGGGCACGTTGTCTGGGATACTTCATTTAGCAGCAGCAGCCATCTTGTGACCACCAGAAGCTGACCAAAAACCCTGATATGTGTGAAACTGAATGAACTAACCCTGAAAATGCACAGCCTGCGGGTCAAACAATACATGTTCTCATCATTTGAGTCATTCTTGATATTTTCTTTCTTGCAATCAATCACATTCATACTGGTAACGTACCTAAAGGCTTCTTAGTATACGTATCTAGTTCTATACTGATGCCATCATCAATAATATTCTGATTTTCCCAAGGCCTTTACCAAAGCTTTTGTTCGGGTTAAATTCAACTGACCACTGTAACTCTTTTCAAAGATTCCCAACTTATGTTAACACTCTTATACAAACCACTCTAAATAGTACAGATACCAGTTTATCAAAGGTGGTAATTTGATGCTTCTTCAAATACTTCTGATGATTCCAAATTCTTGTCAAAGAAAACATAAAATAATGTTTGTGGATTTAAAAGTGCTCTATCATGTTACCCTTAGTTTAATTAATTTCATTTATATTATATATACAACTCTAAATAGGCTGTTTGAATAGTTATACCTCAAAATCATTTCATAATCATGCTTTTCATTTTCAGGAATTTATTTTTATATAGTCATAGCATTTTTTAGCTAGAATTTTGTAGAGGCTGAAACTGAGGTTAAGGAAATTTAAACTTACTCAAACTGCACAATTTATCATTGTCTACAACTTCACTATATTCATTTTAACTACTTATTTTTTAATAAAAATGGAATTATGTTCGATATGCTGTTCTGCAATTTACTTTTACCATGCTTCTAATGATAAGCATTTGGCTTGTTTCCGAATGTTTAGTATTGTAAATAATGGGACTATTAATATTTTGCTGACTTGCATAAATTCCAAGTAGTAGGAAGTGCTGAGTTCAAAGGTGTAAACATTTAGGATAGCCATAGGTACAGCTGAATTGTCCTATAAATCTGTTAGGAAATTCTGATTTCCTCACATCTTCACCAAGAATTGGAAGACCGATCTTTTTTCTGTTTTTGTCAATACGATAAAAAATTTTCTGTTTACCTTGCATTTTTGTAATTATAAGTGATGCTGTGCATATACGCCACTTGTAGTTATTTATTTTGTAGGTAAATTGTCTAATTATTTCACTCATTTTATTTTTCTCTTTTTGCTTGTTCATTTTGTTCTTTTACAATTACTTTCATCTTGCCCTGGGTACTAGTTATAGACCCATAGAGACACTAGATATTATAACTATGTACTAGATAGAAACAAAACCAAACAATACATTTAAAATAAGCTATAAAGAATCATTTCAATGAAGTTCTGCATATGTTTACATGAAACAATGCATTGCAATAATTTTTCAAAAACCTCATAAGTGCTAAGTAATTATTTCCTTAATAACCATATTTTCTTGGATATTTTCATGAAGCCATCCTAGATTAAAACTCTTCATGTAATAGACACACGGAAAAATAGCAGACATAACAGAATTTGGATTTAATGGAAGAATACTAGTACATTGGAATGATGTGAAACTAACTGATGATAAATCATAATGATATCTTCAGGGGTTGGTAAAATACTGCCTGAGTAATATGCCTGCTTTTGTAAATACAATTTCATCAGAACACAGCCATGCTGATTCACATATGTATTATCTATAGCTACTTTCCCAATATTAAAAGTTGAGAAGTTGCAACAGAGCCTATATGGCCTGCAAGCCTGAAAAGATTTATTATCTGGCAAGTTAAAAAAAACTGCTGACTGATGCCTTATATTTCAAAATATTGAACAGGTTTTCAAAAATTTTTCAAATCTATTCAGTACCTCAACAAAATCTAATACCATTTATATCTACAATATCACCTTTTACTGCCTAAAACTAGAATGATGTGTGTCTCCTTAAACAAACTGGTAAAAGAAATGACAGCTATGATCAGATTGAAGCCAATAACAAAGTAATGTTCACTTAATAGAGACAAACTCACTTTTTAGTGCTCTCTCTCTCTCTCATCTTTCTCTTTATCTGTCTATGAGTTTCCCTTTGATTTCCCAGATAATTCTAGGGTTGTCTCTTTGGACAGAATTTAGCCTGCAGCCTTTCACTGTACTGTGTGAGGATCAATTCTCCATGGTAGTTTACTGCAAGAATGGAAAAGCCATGTGACTTTCTGTGATAATACAAACAAAGCAGTATGATAAAAGCTAGCTTTTCAGTTTATCCTATGAAACGACGTAATTTTCTTTTGGAAGAATCATGAAGATTTCGAAAATACAATGCAAGATGAGTTTATATGAATGAAGAAAGAAAAGAAAAGCTATAGGTTCAAATCAGGAGCTTGCAGAAGAACACACAAGCTTGAAAATGCCAGATTTTTCAACATGCAATAAATATCCAACGGAAAAAAAATCAGAAATGATATTTAGCTATACGAATAAAGCTAGAGGTGGTGGAGTGAATATGTGTTAGTGCAAATTGGTACAAAATATACAAATAACCTTTCATATTAAAATGTTAGATCTGCCCAAATTTGAGGGTTGTTTTGCTAATTTTTGTAAGTATTGGATTTTGGTCGGTATGTGACAAACCCTTCGACATGTTTAACCTTTTAGCATTTCTTGCAAGATAGTCTTCAACTTCTGAATTTAGAGGCATAGACCTCATCACTATGATTAGCCCAAATGCTGAGCTTCTGTGTGAGAGGCTAAATGTTGTCATTACATACATATAAATAATTCCTAAGTCATAGCATGCACAGCGGAAGGATCAGAGAATAGCAAGCATAAATCTTGGTGATGTTGTGGGCTCCATGGCGGACGCCAATTATTATTTTGAAGTACTTGTATGATTTCTTCATTTACTAGCTAAACGCGATATCTATGCTAACTTTGCTAACGTTCTCTATCTTAGAAAATGTGCAACAGTTGCAGTCAGCAGTTTGCCTATACTCCAGTCAATGCTCTTTGTGCTTCTAGTAACTAAAGAAACAAACATTTCCTACTGTGGAAATTATCTTTTCATATTTTAGTGTGTACTATATACGGACATAGAATTTACATGATGAGTTAACTTAATTTCTGCAGGCACACCTAATACAATGACAAATAAGTAAGATGTCTTAAAACGCAACAATCCTAAAATTAAGGAGAGGCAATATAAAAATAGACACTGAAATTACCCTATAATTTTAACTTTCTGATAAACTGTGCATAATTTGGTAGAGTAAAGAGAGAATCCCTACTAAGGAAATTATGAAGTGAGATCCTACTGGATAATGTGTGCAGAACCACTTATTTGGACTCATTCCTTTCTCTTCAGAAACATTTATCTGGCAATTATCCTCTTCCCTTGCACTTTCAATTACTCTCTCCTTATCAGTTCCTTCCTTGTACTACAAGTATGCTCCTGTTATTTCCTCTTAAAAATGTTTTAAAGTAATTTTCTTAACACTAGTGGCTGCTAAAGTTATGCACTCACCCTTTTCCTTCCACTGCAACACATCTTAGGAGAGAAGCCTACACTGCATTATACCTTTGGCTTCACGTCGATAACCTCCCACACTACTGAATATGTTTTCTGTAAGGTCTCTGACGATTGCTTACACACAATATTCAATCATTTTTAAAAATGTTTTCACTCTCACTGGGCTCGCTGCAACACTTGCTGCTGCTGTCATTGTTTGCATGACACGCTACTCCATCTCATTGCAGTACATTCTCTGTTCCAGCCACAAGTTGCCACTCGCTATTTAAGTATACTCTGTACGTGCATTTCTTCATGCAGGTGTTAACTTACAACCTTATGATGAATTGTTCTTACTACCCTACCCTGCCATTTCTTCCTTTTAATCTCTTTTTATGGTTCAATTCACTGATCTAGGAAATCTTTCCTGATTCTCCCTCAATTTCCTCCTTCATTATAAATCACTTCCTTCTCTCTTTTTTTTTTTTTATCTTTTAAGATGTTTTTAAAGCAGTTTTAGGTTTGCTGGAAAACTGAGAAGAAGGTAGAGATATTTCTCACGTATCCCTTCTTTCAAACATGCAATGCCTCTCCCGTTATCAACATCCTCCACCGGAGTGGTACATTAGTTACAATTGATTAAGCTATATTGACACATTATAATTATCCAAAGTTCATAGTTTACCTTAGACTTCACTCTTGGTATTATACATTTTACAGATTTGGAAAATTATATAATGATATATATCCCGCTTTATAGGATCATACAGATTTTCACTCCCCTAAAAATCTTCTGTGCTCTATTTATTCATTCTTCTCCATCCAGAACCCGTACAGGCACTAATGTTTTACTGTCTTCACAGTTTTGCCTCTTCTAAAACATCATATAGTCGGAATCGTTCAGTATGTAGCCTTCTAATATTGGCTTCTTTCACTTAGCAACGTACACTTAAGAATTACTCTATGTATTTTTATGGTTAATAGCTCATTTCTTTTTAGTAATAATAATATTCTATGTCTTGATATACCACACATTATTTATTAGGTCACCTCCTGAAGGACATCCTCATTTCTTCAATCTTTTGGCAGCCATGAATAAAATTGTTATAAACATCATTGTGCAGGACTTTTTGTGGACATATGTTTGCAACTTATTGAGGTCAATACCAATGAGTGTGATTGCTGGATAGTATGGTAAGAATATGTTTAGTTTTATAAAAAACTGTCCACCAATAAGGTTGTAACATTTTTGATTCTGAACAGTAATAAATGACAGTTCCTGTTGCTTTACATCCTCACTAGTATTTTATATTGTCAGTGTTTCAGATTTTGGTCACATTGATAGGTATGTAATGATATCTCATTGTTTTTATAATTTTTATTTCCTTAATGTCATATGTTTGGAACATGATTTCATATGCTTGTTGCCATCTGTATATGCTGTCTGGTGAATTGTCAAAGTCCAGCTTGTTTTTCAATCAGCTTGTTTGTTTTTCTTATTTTTGAGTTCGGAGAGTTCTTTGCATGGTTTGGAAAAGAGTCCTTAATCAGATATGTCATTTGCAAATATCTTCTCTCAGTATGTAGTTTGACTTCTCATTCTCTTGACATTGTCTATCATAGAGCAGAAGTTCTAAATTCTAATGATTCCAAGAGTTTACTAATTCTTTCTTTTCGGATTGTGCCTTTAGTGTTGTGTGTAAAAAGTCATCAACATACCCAAGGTCAAATAGGTTTCTTCTATGTTATCTTCGAGGATTTTCATAGTTTTGTATTTTACTTTTGAGTCCATGATTCATTTTGAGTTCATTTTTGCATGCGGCTATCTAGTTGTTCCAGAATCATTTGTTGAAAGACGATCCTTGCTCCATTGTATTGCATTGGCTCTTTTGCCATAGTTCAGTTGACTACATTTGTGTGCATATATTTCTGGGTTTTATCTCTTTGCCATCGATCTATTTCTCTATTCTTTGCCCAATACCACATTGTCTTGATTGTTGTATCTTTATAATGAATCTTGAAGTGAGGTAGTATCAGTCTTATAAATTTGTTATTTTCCTTCAATATTTTGTCAACTATTACTGAGTCTTTTGCCTCATCATATAAACTTTAAAATAAGTTTGTTGATATCCACAAAATAACTTGCTAAGATTTTGATTAGGATTGCATTGAATGCCAATTCAAGTTGGGAATAACTGACATTTTGACAACACTGAGAATATGAAGTATCTCTCCATTTATTTAGTTCTTTGATTTCATTCAAATGAGTTTTTAAAGATTTTCTCATATAGATCTTCCAAATATTTTTAAACGTACACCTAAGAGTTTGTTATTTTGGCTGTGAATATAAATGGCACTGCGATTTTAATTTTAGATTCTACTTGTTCATTGCTAGCATATAAGAAAGCAATTGACTTTTGTACATTAACCTTGTATTATGAAACCTTGCTATAATTATTAGTTCAAATGTTTTTTGGTCAATTGTTTCAGATTTTCTACACAGATGATTATATTATCTGTTAACAAAGACAGTTTTATTTCTTTCTTCTCAATCCATATACATTTTGTTTCCTTTACTTGTTTTATTGCATTATCAAGAACTTTCAGAAAAATAATGAAAAGGGGTAGTAAGATGAGACAACTTGCCTTGTTCTTGATATTAGTGGGAATGTTTCCAGTTTCTCTCCATTAAGTATGATGTTGTCTGTGGATATTTTTGTAGACATTCTTTATCAAATTGATAAAGTTATCATCTATTCCAAGTTTACCAAGTTTTTTTTTTTATCATGAATGGTTGTTAGATTTTGTCAAATGCATTTTCTGAATCTATATGTATTTCCATGTGATTTTATTTTTTAGCCTGTTGATATGATAGATTACATTAATTGATTTTCAGATGTTGAACCAGCTTTGCTAAACTGAAAATAAATCCCACTTGATTGTGGTATATAATTCTATTTTTATATGTAGTTAGATTCAATTTGTTAATTGTTGTTGAGAATTTTTGCACGTGTGTTTATGAGAGGCATTGGTCTGCCATTTTATTGTGATGTCTTGTCTGGTTTTGGTATTAGGGTAAATGCTAATTTTCTAGAATGGGTTGGAAAATATTCCCTCTGTTTCAATCCCCTAAAAGAGATTGTAGAGAATTAATAAAATTTATTTTTAAATGTTTGGCAGAATTCACTAGTGAACCTGTCTTGACCTGGTACGTTCTGTTTCAGAATGTTATTAATTACTTATTGTATTTCTTTAATATATATAGGTCTATGAGATTGTCTATTTCATCTTGCGTAAATTTTGGCACATTGTGTCTTCTAAGGAATTGGTTCATATCACCTAGGTTATCAAATTTGTAGGCATAGAGGTGTTCATAATATTTCTTGATGATCTCTTTAATGTCAATGGGATCTGTAATGAAGTCTTCTTTTACATTTCTGATACTAATAATTTGTGCCCTCTATTTTTCTTCTTAATTATAATAACTAGAGGTTTATCAATTATCTTTTCAAAATCAGGTTTTAATTTTATTGAGTTTCCCTATTGACTTCCTCTTTTCAATTACATTTCTATCTGCTCTTACTATTATTGTAGTAACCATTGCATGGTTTCTATTATTTTAAATAATATTTTAAATGTATTAAGATATCTTTTATGGCCAGAATGTACCCTGTCTTGATGAATGTTCCGTGTGAGCTTGAGAACATTGTGTTCTGTTTTAAAATAAAGTAGTTTATAGATGTCTATTATTTCCAGTTGAATGATGGTATTGTGGAGTTCAACTATGTTTCTAATGATTTTATGCCTGCTGGATCTGTTCATTTCTGATAGAGAGTTGTTGAAATCTCCAACTATCTTAGTGAATTTATCCACTTCTCCTTGCAGTTCTAATAGTTTCTTTCTCACTTAATTTGACATTTTGCTGTGAGGTGCATATATGTTAACAATTGTTATTTCTCCTTGGAAAGTTGACACCTTTATTATACAGTGCCCTTCTTTATCCCTAATAATTTTCCTTCCTTTGAAGGAAATACTCTGTTTGAAATTAATGTAGCTACTCCTGCTTTCCTTTAATTAGTGTTAGCATAGCATATTTTTTCCATTCTTTGATTAGTGTTAGCATAGCACATTTTTCTCCATCAGTTCATTTCCTCTATGTGTCTTTATATTTAATGTGAGCTTCTCATAGAAAACATATAATCTGTACTGATTTTTGATCAACTCTAAAAATCTCTGTCTTTTAATTGGTGCCTTTTGACCACTGACATTCATAGTGGTCATTGCTATAGTTGTGTATTAACCAACTAAAGATACATATTAGTACTATATATGTTACTGTTTTTCCTTTGTTGCCATTATTCTCTGTTACTATTTTTTTGTTTGTTTGTTTCATTTGTTTGTTTTGAGAGGGAGTCTCACTCTGTCACCCAGGCTGGAGTGCAGCGGCATGATCTCAGCTCACTGCAGCCTCCGTCTCCCGGGTTCAAGCAATTCTCCTGCCTCAGCCTCCCGAGTAGCTGAGACTACAGGCGCCTACCACCACACCAGGCTAATTTTTGTATTTTTAGTAGATTCGAGGTTTCATAGTCTATAAGTATTCCCTTTTCTCCATGGCTTTGAGTTATAGTGCTACTATCCCATGTACAAACTTCCATTTTGGCAATTATCAAAGTGTTTGCTTTTTGTTTCTATTTCAACTTTTACTTTAGATACAGGGTGTTCATGTGCAGATTTGTTACAAAGGAATATTGCATTATGCTGAGATTTGTATTATGGATCCTGTCACCCTGTTAGAGGCCATAGCATCCAATTGCTAATTTTTTAACCCACTACTTCTCCCTCCACTTTCTACTAGTATTTCTGTATAGTATATAAGGTCTTATATTTTAATTAACTATGAGAAAGTGGGAAGCTGGATGTCAGGCTGTGGCCTCGCCAACTCTCCCTCTTCCCTCAAAACTTGCATGCCAGCCATAATGAGAAGAATTTTATTCTGAGTTTTCAACATCCATAAATGAAGCCTTTGTTTTCCCCAGATGGTCCACAGTGTTAATTTTTCTTACATTTATGTTCATCTGTGCTTAATGCTTAGCTCCCATTTATAAGTGAGGACATGGGGTTTTTGGTTTTGTGTTCATACATGACTTTGCTTAGCATTATAGCTTCCAGCTCCACCCATGTTCTTGCAAATGACATGCTTTCACTATTTTTATGGCTGAGTAGTATTTCACAGTTTATATATACCACGTTTTATCTATCTTATCTACTATTGAGGAACACCTGGGTTGATTCTATTCCTTGTTTTTCTGAATAGCATAGTGATAAACATATCAGTAGATGTGTAATTTTGGTAGAAAGATTTATTTTCTTTTGGAAATACACTCAGTAATGGGATTGCTGGATCAAATGGTTGCTCTGTTTTAATTTTTGGGAGAAATATCCAATTGCTTTCCAAAGTGTCTGGGCTAATTTGCATTTTCACCAATACTGTATAAGCATTCCATTTTCTTCACAGCCTTGGCAGCATCTGTTGATTTTTAACATTTTAGTAATAGCTATTTTAACTGGTGTGAGATGGTATCTCATTGTGGTTTTGACTTGCGTTTCTATCATGACTAGTGATGCTGAACTTTTTTTTATATGTTTATTGGCCACTTGCATGTCTTCTATTGAAAAGTGTCTGTTCATATATTTTGCCCATTTTTAAATGTGGTTATTTGGTTTTTTGCTTGTTGATTTGTTTAAGTTCTCTGCAGATTATGGATGTGAGGCCTTTGTAAAACGCATAGTTTGTAAATATTTTCTCCTAATATGTAGGTTGTCTGTTTCCTCTGCTGTTTCTTTTACTGTGCAGAAGCTGTTTAGTTTAATTAAGTCCCAGTTTATATTTGTTCTTGTTGCAATTGCTTTTGGGAACAGCCAAAAATTATTTGCCAAGGCTGATGTCAACAAGAGTATTTCCTAGTTTGTCTTTAAGGATTTTTATATTTCGAGGTATTACATTTAAAGTTTTATTCCATACTGAGTTAATTTTTGTAAATGATAAAAGGTAAGGGTCAAGCTTCAATCTCCTAACCTGTTATCCCAGCACCCTTTATTGAATAGGGAGTTATTTCTATATTACTTTTCTTTGTTGGCCTTGTCAAAGATCAGATGGTTGTAAGTGTGCAGCTTTATTTTTGAGGTTTCTATCTTTTTTTTTTTTTTTTTCATTTGTCTGTGTCTGCTTTTATACCAGTACCAAGCTGTTTTTGTTATTGTGGTTTTATAAAATAGTTAAAGTTGGGTAATGTGATGCCTCTGACTTTGTTCATTTCACTTAGGATTCTTTTGTCTATTTGGGGTTTTTTTGGTTTCATATGCATTTTTGAATAGTTTTCTCTAATTCCTTAAAGAAAGACATTGGTAGTTTTATAGGAATAGCATTGAATCTGTGAATTGATTTGGTCCGTATGACCATTTTTTTTTTTTTTTTTTTGATATTGATTCTTTCAATCTATTAGGATGGAACTTTTCTCTACTTGGTTGTGTCATCTCTGATTTTTTCAGCAGGGTTTTGTAGTTCTCTTGTAGAGATCTTTAACTTCCTTAGTTTGTTAATATTACTAGGTATTTAATTTTGTTTGTCACTTTCATAGGTGAGATTGTGTTCTTGATTTCACCCTCAGCCTGGATGTTTTTGGTGTACAAAAATACTAATTCGATTTGTACATTGATTTTGTATCCTGAAATTTTACTAAAGTCAATTTTCAATTTTAGGAGCATTTTGGCAGAGTCTTCAGGATTTTCCAGGTATATAATTATATCATCTACAGATAAATAGTTTGACTTCTTATTTTCCAATTTGAATGTCTTTCATTTATTTATCTTGCCTGATTGCTCTGGCTAGGACTTTTAGTATTATGTTGAATAGGTGTGAGAAAAGTGAGCATCCTTGTCATTTTTCAGTTCTTAAGGGAAATCGTTCATGTTTTTCACGCATTCAATGTGATGTTGACTGTGTATTTGTCATAGATGGCTCTTATTATTTTGAGATATGTTCCTTTGATGCTTAATATGTTGAGAATTTATATCATGAATTGATTTTGGATTTTATCAAAAGAAGTTTCTTTGTCTTTTAAAATAGTCATAAGGTTTTTTTTTTTTTTTTTTTTTTTTTTTTTGAGACGGAGTTTTGCTCTGTTGCCCAGGCTGGGGTGCAGTGGCCAGATCTCAGCTCACTGCAAGCTCCGCCTCCCAGGCTTACACCATTCTCCTGCCTCAGCCTCCCGAGTAGCTGGGACTACAGGTGCCCGCCACCTTGCCTGGCTAGTTTTTTGTATTTTTTAGTAGAGACAGGGTTTCACCGGGTTAGCCAGGCTGGTCTCAATCTCCTGACCTCATGATCCGCCCATCTCGGCCTCCCAAAGTGCTGGGATTACAGGCTTGATCCACCACACCCGGCCAATCATAAGGTTTTTATATTTAATTTTGTTTATGTGGAGAATCACATTTATTGATTTGCATAGATTGAACCAGGTTTGAATCCCAAGAATAAAGCTTACTTGCCTGTGGTAAGTAAACCTTTTGGTGTGTTAATTCCATTTGTTAATATTTTCTTTAAAATTTTTGCATTTATGTTAATGACAGATATTGGTCTGAAGTGTTTTGTTGTTGTTGTTTTGTTTTGTTTTGTTTTGTTTTTTAGTGGCTCTGTCATATTTTGGTATCAGGATAATGCTGGCTTCACAGAATTAGTTAAGGAAGAGCCTCTACTCCTCATTTTTCTGGAATTATTTCACTAGGTTTTGCATCTATTTTTCTTTGTTTGACTGTTAGAATTTAGCTGTGAATCTATCTGGTTTAGGGTTTTTTTTTTTTTTTTTGAGGGGGGTGGTTAATAGATTCTTTGTTACTGCTTGCATTTCAGAAGTTTACATTGTTCTATTGAAGGTTTCAATCTCTTCCCGAAAAAATCTTGTCAGCGTGTGTGGTTCTAGGAATGTATCCATCTCTTCTAGATTTTCCAATTTGTGTGCATGGAATTGTTCATAGAAGTCTCTGAGGATCTTGTAAATTTGTTTGAGTTCTTTGTAGGTTCTGGATATTAGCCCTTTGTCAGATGAGTAGATTGCAAAGATTTTCTCCCATTCTGTAGGTTGCCTGTTCACTCTGATGGTAGTTTCTTTTGCTGTGCAGAAGCTCTTTAGTTTAATGAGATCCCATTTGTCAATTTTGGCTTTTGCTACCGTTGCTTTTGGTGTTTTAGACATGAAGTCTTTGCCCATGCCTATGTCCTGAATGGTACTACCTAGGTTTTCCTCTAGGATTTTTATGGTATTAGGTCTAACATTTAAGTCTCTAATCCATCTTGAATTAATTTTCGTATAAGGAGTAAGGAAAGGATCCAGTTTCAGCTTTCTACTTATGGCTAGCCAATTTTCCCAGCACCATTTATTAAATAGGGAATCCTTTCCCCATTTCTTGTTTCTCTCAGGTTTGTCAAAGATCAGATGGTTGTAGATGTGTGGTATTATTTCTGAGGACTCTGTTCTGTTCCATTGGTCTATATCTCTGTTTTGGTACCAGTACCATGCTGTTTTGGTTACTGTAGCCTTGTAGTATAGTTTGAAGTCAAGTAGCGTGATGCCTCCAGCTTTGTTCTTTTGACTTAGGATTGTCTTGAGATGCGGGCTCTTTTTTGGTTCCATATGAACTTTAAAGCAGTTTTTTCCAATTCTGTGAAGAAACTCATTGGTAGCTTGATGGGGATGGCATTGAATCTATAAATTACCTTGGGCATCAAAAAGTGGGCAAAGGATATGAACAGACATTTCTCAAAAGAAGACATTCATACAGCCAACAGACACACGAAAAAATGCTCATCATCACTGGCCATCAGAGAAATGCAAATCAAAACCACAATGAGATACCATCTCACACCAGTTAGAATGGCGATCATTCAAAAGTCAGGAAACAACAGGTGCTGGAGAGGATGTGGAGAAATAGGAACACTTTTACACTGTTGGTGGGATTGTAAACTAGTTCAACCATTATGGAAAACAGTATGGCGATTCCTCAAGGATCTAGAACTAGATGTACCATATGACCCAGCCATCCCATTACTGGGGATATACCCAAAGGATTATAAATTATGCTGCTATAAAGACACATGCACACGTATGTTTATTGCAGCACTATTCACAATAGCAAAGACTTGGAATCAACCCAAATGTCCATCAGTGACAGATTGGATTAAGAAAATGTGGCACATATACACCATGGAATACTATGCAGCCATAAAAAAGGATGAGTTTGTGTCCTTTGTAGGGACATGGATGCAGCTGGAAACCATCATTCTTAGCAAACTATCACAAGAACAGAAAACCAAACACCGCATGTTCTCACTCATAGGTGGGAACTGAACAATGAGATCAGTTGGACTCGGGAAGGGGAACATCACACACCGGGGCCTATCATGGGGAGGGGGGAGGGGGGAGGGATTGCATTGGGAGTTATACCTGATGTAAATGACGAGTTGATGGGTGCAGCACACCAACATGGCACAAGTATACATATGTAACAAACCTGCACGTTATGCACATGTACCCTACAACTTAAAGTATAATAATAATAAATAAATTTAAAAAAAAAAAGAAGTCTCTGAGGATCTTTTGTATTTCTGTGAAGTAAGTTGTCATATTACCTTTGTTTTGTATCTTCTCTTTCTTTTTCTTTGTTAATCTTATTATGGGTCTGTAATCTTGTTTATTTCTCTAAATAACCAACTTTTGGTTTCATTGATCTTTTGTATGAATTTTTGCATCTCAATTTCACTCAGTTTTTCTCTAATTTTAATTAATGTTTTGTTTTTCTACTACTTCTGGGTTGGTTTGTACTATTTTTTTTCCCCTAATTCCTTTAGGGGCAAACTTAAACTGGTAATTTGAAACTTTTCTAACTACTTGAGGAAAGTGTTTATTCTGTAAACTTTTGTCTTAGCACTGCTTTGGCTACATCCCAGAGATTTCAGTCAATTGTATCCCTATTTGCATTAATTGTATAGAATTTTTAAAATTTCTTAATGAATGTTGTTCACCGAGGAGTTATTAAGGAATAAGCAGTTTAATTTCTATGTACTTGTGTAGTTTTGAGAGATCTTATTGATATTGATTTCCATTTTTATTGCACAGTGGTCCAAGAGTGTACTTGCTATAATTTCAGTTTTTTTGATTTACTGAAGCTTGCTTTATGACAGAGCATGAGGTTAATCATAGAATATGTTCCATGTGCAGATGAGAAGAAAATATATTCTGTGGTTGTTGGGTGGTGTGTTCTGTATATTTCTATTAGGTTCACTTTATCTACTTTCCTATTCGAATCTAAAGTTCTTTTGGTAGTTTTGTACCTCAGTGATTTGTCTAACATTGTCAGTGGGGCATTAAAATCTCCCACTATTGTTGTGTGCTTGTTTAATACCTTTTGTAGCCAAAGGCTCCAAGAAGTTTGGGATTATGTTAAATGACCAAACATAAGAATAATTGGTGTTCCTGAGGAAGAAGATAAATATAGAAGTTTGGAAAATTTATTTTAGGGAATTATTGAGGAAATCTTCCCTGGCCTTGCTAGAGATCTAGACATCCAAATACAAGAAGCTCAAAGAACACCTGAAAAATTTATTGCAAAAAGGTTATCACCTAGGTACATCATCAGGTTATCTAAAGTCAAGATGAAGGAAAGAATCCTAAGAATTGTAAATCAAAAGCACCAGGTAACCTATGAAGAAAAATCTATCAGATTAACAGCAGATTCCTCAGCAGAAACCCTACAAGTTAGAAGGGATTGGGGTCTTATCTTCAACCTCCTTAAACAAAACAATTATCAGCCAAGAATTTTGTATCCAGTGAAACTAACTTGATAAATGAAGGAAAGACACAGATTTTTTTAGACAAACAAATGCTGAGAGAATTTGCCACTACCAAGCCAGCACTACAAGAACTGCTAAGAGGAGCTCTAAATCTTGAAACAAATCCTAAAAACAGATTAAAACAGAACCTCCTTAAAACATTAATCTCACAATATCTATAAAATAAAAATACAATTAATAAATTTTTTAAAACCCAATGTATTCAGACAACAAATACCATGTTGAATGGAATAGTACCTAACATCTCAATACTACCTTTGAATGTAAATGGCCTAAATGCTCCACTTGAAAGATACAGAATGGCAGAATGGATAAGAATTCACCAACCAAGTATCTTCTGCTTTCAAGAGACTCACTAACACATAAGGACTCAAATAAACTTAATGTAAAGGGGTGGAAAAAGACATTCCGTGCAAATGGACACCAAAAGTGAGCAAGAGTAGCTATTCTTATATCAGACAGAAAAACTTTAAAGAAACAACATTAAAAAAAAAAAAAGAGGGACATTATTTAATGATAAAAGGCCTTGTCCAACAGGAAAATATTACAATCCTAAATATATATGCAACTAACACTGGAGATCCCAAATTTATAAACAATTACTACCAGACATAAGAAATGAATTAGACAGCAACAAAATAATAGTGAGGGACTTCAATATCCCACTAACAGCAATAGACAGGTCATCAAGACAGAAAGTTAACAAAAAATAATGGATTTAAACTATTCCTTAGAACAAATAGACTTAACAAATATTTACAGAACATTCCACCCATCAACCGAAGAATATACATTCTATAAATAAGTGCATGGAACTTTCCCCAAGATAGAGCATATGATAGGCCACAAAACAAGTCACAATAAATTTTTAAAAATCAAGTTATATTAAGTACTCTCTCAGACCACAGTGGAATGAAATTGGAAATCAATTTCAAAAGGAACCTTCAAAACAATGTAAATACATGGAAATTAAATAACCTGTTCCTGAATGATCTTTGGGTTAACTATAGAATCAAGAGGGAAATTAAAAAATTCTTTGAACTGAATTATAATAGTGACAAAACCTATAAAAACCTCTGGGATATAGAAGTCATTGCTAAAAGGACAGTTTACAGCATTAAATGCTTACATAAAAAAGGCTGAAAGAGCACAAATAGACAATCAAAGGTCATACCTCAAGGAACTAGAGAAACAAGAACAAACCAAACCCAGACCCAGCAGAAGAAAAGAAATCACCAAGATCAGAGAAGAACTAAGTGAAATTGAAACAAACAAATACAAAAGATAAATGAAAGAAAAAGCTTGTTCTTGGAAAAAAATAAATAAAATTGTTATACCATTAGCAAGATTAACCAAGAAAAGAAGAGGGAAGATCCAAATAAGTTCAATTTGAAACAAAATGGGATAGATACTGGGGACTACAAAATGGGGGAGGCAGGGGGTGAGTATTAAAAGAGTACCTACTGAATACAAGGTTCATTATTTTGGTGACTGGTATGCTAGAAACCCAATCTCCACTGTTATGCAATATGCCCATGTAAGGAACATGCAAATGTACCCCCAAATGTAAAATTTTAAAATAAAAATAGTTAATTTTTTAAATTTAAAAACTAATAAAAAATTGATGTGTTCTGTGCTTAGATTTTTCTGTCTGTGCAGTAGTTTTTTTTTTGGTATGTGGTTTATTTATCTTATATTGTTTTGTTTAAATGTATTCCCTTCTTTTCTCTGTCCTGTGACTCTTACTGATCAAATGTTGGACTTCATGCAGTGATCATATATGACTCTTTTCTCTCATATTTTCTATCTCTTTGCCTTTATGCTTAACATTTTGAGTGATTCCCACAATCTTAATTTTCATCTTTTCTATTAAAGTTTTATTCTGGAAATTCTATTTGTAAGATGTAAAATATTTTTCTAGTTTCTGACATTTTTAAACAACATTTAAAATTCTCATCAAAATGCTCTTCATATGGACTTTTTTTCTTAAAGTTTTCTTACATTTCTGTTTTGCCTGAATATATGCTTTAATTATTTCAACCTTTATTTTCATGCAGAAGATTTGTTTCTTATTCCTAGTGATCCGTGATTGTCTGTTTATATTTAGAAGAAAATTCTAGGTAGCTGATATGGTTTCCCTCTACTCTTTTTTAAGTAGGTCTGATTTTTCATATGAGCACGACATCAAACTGGTAGCTTATTTAATGAGTGTAGTATATAAGGTCGTATATTTTAATTAGCTATGAGAAAGTGGGAGGCTGGATGTCAGGCTGTGGCCTCACCAACTCTCCCTCTCCTCTCAAAACTTGCATGGCAGCCAGAATGAGAAGAATTTTATTCTGAGTTTTCAACACCCATAAATGAAGCCTTTGTTTTCACCAGATGTTTCAATTTTTTTTAGAAAGAAATGCTATGTTTTTTTACCCGGGGATAACTAGGCTAACAGTTCTCTGCACATTTAGAGAAAACTATGGAGTTATAGGCTGCCTCAGCTGTTCCATATGCAGTTTCAATCAATTCACAAGATTTCAACACCACTTTTTATTATTGATCTCTGTCATATCTGCCACTGATCATGAAGGCACTCTGGAATTCTTTCAATTTTTTTTTTTTTTTTTTTTTAATGTATCTGATCTGTTAGTAAAACTCTATTCCCTTTTTTGTACAAAAGAACCTCTATTCTTTATTGTATTTCTAATTTAGGGTAAAACAACTTAAATACAAGTCTGCTTATTGAACCAGAAGCCCTTTAATAGTCTCTAAAAAAATTTGGTGAATGAACAACTTATGGATGGAAATGCTATAATTTTTTTCTTCTTCAAATATTTTACTACCTATGGTCCATTTTTGTATGTTTTTTTTTTTTTTTAGTATATATCAATTTTTTACACTGTCCTTGAATGCAGTTTTATGCTTTTATTTACATATAAAAAAGACATATTTATCTTTTATAACAATCTTAAGCTTTCGTGCTCCAAAAAACAGAAGTTTCACAGGGCATTTCACACATTCTTGAATCTCGAAAGGCTATGTGATTTAAATGTGAAAGCCTTTTATTCAAATAAAGTTGCCAACCTATTAAGAAAAAAAAAAATGGCCGGGCATGGTGGGTCACGCCTGTTATCCCAGCACTTTGGGAGTCTGAGGTGGGCAGATTACCTGAGGTCAGGAGTTCAAGACCATGCTGGCCAACATGGTGACCCCCTGTCTCTACTAAAAATACAAAAAATTAGCCAGGTATGGTGGTGGGAGCCTGTGATCCCAGCTACCCAGGAGGCTGAGGCAGGAGAATTGCTTGAACCCGGCAGGCGGAGATTGCACTGAGATCGCACCACTGCACTCCAGCCTGGGCGACAGAGGGAGACTCGGTCTCAAAAATAAATAAAAAGTAAGTTTTTATAATGATATGGTAAAGTAATTATGTAAAAAATGAAATGGACTTGTCAAAAGAATGAATCATTGATTTCTGGTAATAATATAGTTTGATAAACTGTGGAAGGCAGTGAGGGAATGTCCAGAAAAACAATGTTTTTAAAATTTTATTTTTAGCAAGAACAAGAATGGGAACTGATTTGTTGGATATCTTGAAATCTTACTTCTGTTCAATATGAACCATAGTCACAGAAATATTTTTTCAAAAATAAGAAACATTTGATGAATAAAGAGATGAGAAAATTGACGAAGTGTTTAATTCTCCCAAAGAAAGTGTTTTATAGTCATTATGTGCTTAAATTTTTAAAATGATAGCTTCATTTATAGGTACATGATTTTTCAACTTTAAAAGCATAGCATAGATGGAGGTACATTGAAATTTGATGGAAAGTGTGTATGCTCAAACATAGCCAAATACATGTTTATGCTGGAATCAGTTGCTGTAAACTTTCAAACTCTGTTTTGTGATACCTTCAGTATCTGATACAATTGACCATTAAAATGGATTTCATCCTGCTTAAATGCCATATTTTTGGAGTTATAAATATCATAATTAGAAAAATAAGTGGGGATTATTTATTCCTTCTCAAAGTAATGCATAGACTATAATGATGTGTATTGCTTTATTCTTACAGAGAGAATCTGCAACATGAAGATTAAGTGATGAGCCATAGCATACTTGCCCTTACAGGAAGTCACTGTCAGGAGTGAGATTGAACAATTATTCTCCTTCTTCTTAGACCACACTTCAAAAGCGTCTTCTGAATAGAAATGGAAGAATAGAGATATTTGAGTTTATAGTAAGAAAAAGAAAGAAATTTAAAGTAAAATGTTTATCACTGTATATTTTACTATAAGTCTGTGGAAGTCATACGACTCTTCTATTGCTGGAAGAGTTTAAAGAGGAATGTGAATAATTGAGAGTGCTAAGTAACAGAAATTTTGATTTCCTTTAAATTTAAGTAAGAGGTTGAAACATGCCTTATTTTATTGATTCTAAGACACATTTTTCATTCTTTTATCTCTGAAATAGGAATAGATTTACAATCAATGAGATTCCAGTTATAATTGGCAATGCTTTCTTATTCTTAGCAGTACATAAAATAGTGGTGCATATTATAGTCCATATTGTTTTAGAGATAATTAAATATAGTAATTTACACTACGTGAACCATGAGCTATATATCTATGAAACTGAACGTCTGTGACTTAAGGGATACAAAGCTTAAGTGGCATTGAGAGCATTCTGAATTTTCCTGGTGCAGCAGTTTTGCTTGTTCTGCCACATCTCAGACCTTTAAAAACTAACCATTTATTTTAAATATTTGTATTTTGTCTTATTTATCTCTTCTATATGACTTCAACCCCAAAATAATGTTATTATATAATGTAATATGTATATTTTTAGAGCCAATTAAAATGAAACATTTAAATGCAACCTAACCTTTTTGTAAAGCATTTCTAAATAACAACAAAATATTAGTCTTCTGGGACTCTTGACCTATACATGGTTGTTGCCTTAGAATGTGTTACTTAGAAGCTTCTTTTTTTCTATTAAATGAACAGCTTTATCTCACAGAGGCATGATATTCTGATTATATTGTTCATTTTCACAATTCATTATAACACTTGAGTAGCGATTAGAATATTAAGAAATTGTTTTTATCATATTCTGAATTTTCATTCTACTGTCTGCTCTGTCAGAAAATATTTTCACCCCACTCAGCAAATTAACATTCCTCAATTATTGAATACAAATACCTGCAATTTATTTTTTTATTTAATTTTATTTTATTATAAGTTCTGGGATACATATGCAGGACATGCAGGTTTTTTACACAGGTAAACGTGTACCATTGTGGTTTGCTGCACCTGTCAACCCATCATCTAGATATTAAGCTCCACATGCATTAGCTATATATCCTGATGCTCTCCCTCCTCCCGCCTCCAAAAGGCCCCAGTGTGAGTGTGTTATGCCCTAACTGTGTCCATCTGTTCTCATTGTTCAACTTCCACTTATAAGTGAGAACATGGGGTGTTTGGTCTTGTGTTCCTGTGTTAGTTTGCTGACAATTATGGCTTCCAGCTCCATCTATGTCCCTGCAAAAAGCATGATGTTGTTTCTCTTTATGGCTGCATAGTATTCCACTGTGAATATGTACCACATTTTCATTATCCAGTCTATCACTGACGGGCATTTGGGTTGATTCCATGTCTTTTCTATTCTATTGGTACTAATGCTGCAATGAAGATACACATGCATGTATCTTTATAATAGAATGATTTATATACCTCTGATGATATACCCAGTAATGAGGTTGCTGGGTCAAATGGTACTTCTGGTTCTAGTACTTCGAGGAATTGCCACGCTGTCTACCACAATGGTTTAAATAATTTACATTCCCACCAACAGTGTCAAAGTCTTTCTATTTCTCCATAGCCTCGCCAGCATCTGTTTGTTTCTTGACATTTTAGTGATCGCCATTCTGACTGGTGTGAGATGGTATCACATTGCAGTTTTGATTTGCATTTCTCTAATGATCACAGATGTTGAGCTTTTTTAATATGTTTGTTGGCTACATAAATGTCTTCTTTTGAGAAGTGTTTGTGTATGTTCTTTGTCCACTTTTTAATGGGGTTGCTTGTTTTCTTCTTGTAAATTTGTTTAAGGTCTTTGCAGATTGTGGATATTAGACCTTTGTCAGATGGATAGATTGCAAAAATTTTCTCCCATTCTGTAGGTTGTCTGTTCACTCTGATGACAGTTTCTTTTGCTCTGTAGAATCTTGTTAGTTTAATTAGATACCATTTGCCAATTTTTGCTTTTGTTGCAATTGCTTTTGATGTTTTTTTTTTTTTCATGAAATCTTTGCTTGTACCTATGTCCTAAATGCTATTGCCTAGATTTTTGTCTAGGGTTTTTATAGTTTTGGATTTTACATGTAAGTCTTTAATCCATCTTGATTTATTTTTACAAGGTGTAAGGAAGGAGTCCAGTTTCTATTTTCTGCATAAGGCTAGCCAATTTTCCCAGCACCATTTATTAAATAGGGAATCCTTTCCCCATTGCTTGTTTTTGTCAGGTTTCTTGAAGATCAGAGGTTGTAGATGTGTGGTGTTATTTCTGAGTTCTGTATTCTGTTTCATTGGTCTATGGGTCTTTTTTGTACCTGTACATGGTACAACAGTATCATGCTGTTTTGGTTACTGTAGCCTTGTAGTATAGCTTGAAGTCAAGTAGCATGATGCCTCCAGGTTTGTTCTTTTTGTTTAGGATTGTCTTCACTTACATGGACTCTTTTTTGGTTCAATATAAACTTTAAAGTACTTTTTTCTAATTCTGTGAAGAATGCCGATGGGAGTTTAATGAGAATAGCTTTGAGTATATAAATTACTTGGGCAGTATGGCCATTTTCACAATGTTGATTCTTCCTATCTACGAACATGGAACATTTTCCCATTTCTTTGTGTCCTCTCTAATTTCCTCGAGAAGTGGTTTCTAGTTCTCTTTTAAAAGGTCTTTAACTTTCTCTGTTAGCTGTATTCCTAGGTATTTTATTCTCTTTTTAGTAATTGGAATGGGAGTTCCTTTATGATTTGACTCTTTGCTTGTCTATCATTGTTGTATGGGAATGCTTGTGATTTTTGCACATTGGTTTTGTATCCTGATACTGCTGAAGTTGCTTAGCAGCTTAAGAAGCTTTGGGGCTGAAACTGTAGGGTTTTCTAAATAAAGGATCATGTCATCTGCAAGCAGAGACAGTTTGACTTCCTCTCTTCCTATTTGAATATTTATTTATTTCTCTTGCCTGATTGCCCTGGCCAGAACTTTCAATACTATGTTGAATAGGAGTGGTGAGAAAGGGCATACTTGTCTTGTGCCAGTTTTCAAGGGGAATGGTTCTAGCTTTTGCCCATTCAGCATGATATTGGCTGTGAGTTTGCCAAAAATTATTCTTATTATTTTGAGACATGTACCATCAATACCTAGTTTATACAGAATTTTTAACATGAAGGGATGTTGAATTATATCAAAAGCCCTTTCTGCATCTACTGAGATAATCACGTGGTTTGTGTCTTTAGATCTGTTTATTTGATGAATTACATTTATTAATTCGTGTTTGTTGAACCAGTCTTGCATCATGGGAATGAAGCTGACTTTTTTTAGTGGGTAGGCTATTTATTATTGCTTCAATTTCAGAACTTGTTATTGGTCTATTCAGAGATTCAACTTCTTCCTGGTTCAGTCTTGGGAGGTTGTGTGTGTCCAGGCACTTATCCATTTACTTCTAGATTTTCTATTTTATTTGCATAGAAATGTTTATAATATTATCTAATTGCACTTTGTATTTCTGTGGGGCAGTGGTGATATCCCCTTTATATTTTTTTGTCTATTTGATTCTTCTCTCTTTTCTTCTTTATTTGTCTAGATAGTGGTCTATCTAGTTCAATTAATTTTTTCAAAAACCACCTCCTGGATTTATTGATTTTTTTTGAAGATTTTTTCTTGTCTCTATCTCCTTCAGTTCTGCTCTGATCTTGGTTATTTTTTATCTTCTGCTAGCTTTTTTTTTTTTTTTCTCTTGATTCTCTAGTTCTATTAATTGTGATATAGGCTGTGGATTTGAGTGAGGTCTTTCTAGCTTTTTGATGTGGGCATTTTGTGCTATGAATTTCCTCTTAACACTGCTTTAGCTGTGTCCCAGAGATTCCGGTGTGTTGACTTCTTGTTCTTACTGGTTTCAAATAACTTCTTGATTTCTGCCTTAATTTCACTATTTACCCAGGAGTCATTTAGGAGCAGTTTGTTCAATTTCCGTGTAGTTGTATGGTGTTAAGTGAGTTTCTTAATCTTGAGTTCTAATTTGATTGCACTATTGTCTGAGAGACTGTTATGATTTCAGATCTTTTGCTTTTGCTGAAGAGTGTTTTACTTCCAATTATGTGATTGATTTTAGCATAAGTAACACGTGCTATAGAGAAGAATCTATATTATGTTGTTTTTGTGTGGAGAGTTCTGTGGATATCTATCAGGTCCACTTGAGTTCAAGACCTGAGTATTATTGTAAATTTTTTGTCTCAATAATCTGCTATTGACAGTGGGGTGTTAAAGTCTCCTAATAGTATTGTGTGGGAATCTAAGTCTTTTTGTAGGTCTCTAAGAACTTATTTTGAGAATCTGGGTGCTCCTGTATTGGGTGCATATATATTTAGGATAGCTAGCTCTTCTTGTTGTATGGATCCCTTTCCCATTATGTAATGCCCTTCTTTGTCTTTTCTGATCTTTGTTAGTTTAAAATCTGTTTTTTCAGAAGCGAAGATTGCAACCACTGCTCTTTCTGCTTTCCATTTGCTTGGTAAATTTCCCCCATCCCTCTATTATCAGCCTATGTGTGTCTTTGCACGTAAGATAACGTCTGTTGAATACAGCACATTGATGGGTTTTGACTCCATACAGCTTGCCGTTTTGTGTTTTTAATTGGGTCATTTAGCTCATTTACATTTAAGGTTAAGATTGTCATATGTGAATTTGATCCTGTCACCATGATGCTAGCTGGTTATTTTGCACCTTTTAATATAGTTGCTTCATAGTGCCATTGGTCTTTTTAGTTCAGTGTGTTTTTACACTGGCTGGTAATGGATTTTCCTTTCAAAATTTAGTGCTTTCTTCAGGAGTTCTTGCAATGCAGGCCTGGTGGTGACAAATTCCCTCAACATTTGCCTTTCCAAAAATAATTGTATTTCTTTTTCACTTATGAATCTTAGTTTGGCAGGATGTGAAATTCTGATTTGGAAATTCTTTTAAGAATGTGGATTACTGGCCTCCAATCTCTTCTGGCTTGTAGGGTTTCTGCTTAGAGGTCTGGTGTTAGTCTTATGGGTTTTTCTTTGTAGGTTACCTGGCCTTTCTCTCTGGCTGCCCTTAACATTTTTTTATTAATTTTGACCTTGGAGAATCTGATGATTATGTGTCTTGGGGTTGATCTTCTCATGGAGTATCTTACTGGAATTCTCTGGATTTCCTGAATTTGAATGGTGGCCTGTCTTATTAGATTGAGGAAGTTCTCCTGTATGGTATCCTAAATTATGTTTTTCAACTTAGTTCTGTTCTTCCCATCTTTTTCAGGTACCCCAATCATTTATAGGTTCAGTCTTTTTACATAATCTCATAGTTCTTGAAGGTTTTGTTCACCCCTTTTCATTCTTTCTTCTCTAATCTGTCTGCCTGTCTTATTTCAGCAAGATAGTCTTCAAACTCTGAAATTCTTTCCTCTGCTGGTTCTATCTGGTTATTGATATTTGTAGTTGCATTGTAAAGTTCTTGTGTTATGTTTTTCAGCTTTATCAGGTCATTTATTGTCCTCTCTAAACTTGTTATTCTGGTTAACAGCTCTTGTAATGTTTTATTATGGTTCTTAGCTTCTTTGCATTGGGTTATAACACGTTCCTTTAGCTCAGTGAAGTTTTTTATTACCTGCCTTCTGAAGCCTACTTCTGTCAATTCATCCATCTCAGCATCTGCCCAGTTCTGTGCCCTTGCAGAGAGGTGCTGCAATCATTTGTAAGGGAGACTCTGGATTTTTGAGTTTGCAATGTTTTCTCATTCATTATTTCTCATCTTCATGAGTTTATCTAGCTTTGGTGTTTGAGGCTGCTGACCTTTAGATAAGGTTTTGGGTGGGGACTTTGCTGTTGATGCTATTGTTGTTGCTTTCTGTTTGTTTTTCTTTTAATGGTCGGGCCACTTTTCCATAGCACTGCTGTGGTTTGTTGGGGGTCCACTACAGACCCTATTAGTCTGGGTCCCTCCTGCACCTGTCGGTGCCACCCGTGGAGGGTACAGATCAGCAAAGATGGCTGCTTTCTGCTTCCTGTTGGATTTGTGTCCCAGAAGGGCACCGACCTGAGGCCAGTTGAACTCTCCTGTATAATATGTTTGATGACTTGTTGGGGTCACTGAGTCAGGAGGCACAGGATTCAGGACCCGCTTAATGAAGCACTCTAGCTGTTCTTTGGTGGAGGGGGCACACTGTGCACCCCAAGCAGATTCCCACTTGTCTGGACTGCGGGATTCCTCAGAGCCAGCAGGAGGAAAGACTAACTCTGCTGATCCATGGAGACCACAGCCACCACTGTCCCCAGGGGCTCAGTCCCAGGGAGATCAGAGTTCTGTCCCTAAACCCCCTGACTGGAGTTTGCTGAAATTCCTGCAGGGAGGCCCCGCCCAGTGAGGAGGGATTGGTCACTGGCCTAAAGAGGCAGTCTCACCACAATCTTCAACAGCTGCTGTGCTACACTGTTGGGAATTCCTCCTGGGTCCAAACTGTCCAATCTCCCTGACACAAGCAGGAGAATAATGGCAGACTGGAGCTGCAACAATGGCTGCCTCTGCTCTCCCTGGAAGCTCAGTCTTCTTAGGTAGCAGGCAGCTGCAGTGATAAAGGCCATCCTTCTCCCCAGGAACTCAGCAGTCTTAGGCAGTCTCCAACCAAGTGGCTGCTGAGAATCTGCACCACTCTGTGCTTGGGACCCAAAGCCCTGGTGGTGTGGGCTCACGAAAGGGATCTTCTGTTACATGGGTTGCACAAATCTGTGAAAAAAGCGTGGTTTCCCAGATAGGGTAGCACGATCACTCATTGCCTCCCTTGGCTGGACTGGGAGTTCCCTTTTTCCCGTGTGGCTCCCAGGCAAGCCGTAGTACCACCCTGCTTTTCCTCACTCTCCATTGGTTGCACCAACTGCCTAGTCAGTCCCAATGATAGAACCTGAATACTTCAGTTGACGACGCATGATTCACTCACGTTTTTCCTTCTTCTTGGTGGGAACCTTAGATGGGAGCTGTTTTAGTCGGCCATCTTGGCCCCTCCTCCCAAATACTAGCAATCTTAGACTTTCTCCTGCCATTCAGAAACTTAAAACTCAGTTAAAGATCCAACACTAATATGTTCAACTCATTTAATTAATTATATATGAATGTGTACAACTAAGTGCTAATTTGTGTCAGAGAAATAATGCATGACAAGCATTATAAATATAGATTATGAGTTCAGAAAAGTGGAAGTTCAGTGAAGAAAAGCTGCATTTAAAGTAGAAAGAGATGATGTAAAAAATGGGAAGGCTTTGAGTATACAGAAAATAAAGGGAAGACATTTCAGGCAATAACAAGAACAATGACAACATAATAACACACAGCAAGAGCAGCAATATAAAATGACAATTAATAAAAAATAAATAAAATAAGAAGGTAATAATTTGAAAAGGATTAATACATTTTTCTTTTTGTCCTTCTAACTAAAAATTTTAGCTAAAAACCAGGGTATTTGTCTATGGGAGCAGAAAGTGAAATTAGAGTTGATTACAGAGAAAGTACAAAGATAAATTTTTAGGTAATATTCAGTAAATCTGTGACCCTCTACATTAATATGCATGTAGTATAAACAATATTCTAGGGACCGTGTGTGTTATGCTCTTTACATACTTATTTCATTTGATCTTTTGTAACAACCCTATGAGATTGATATCATTACTATTAATATTTTAAGGATTAGGATATTAAAATTAATTAATTTGCTGTAAAACTCATAGCTTATAAGTTTTTGTGGTGGCTTTTTAATGTGCCAAGTTAGCTAAGTTGAATTATATTTCTAATAAATGTATTTACTCTATGTTGCTGGATAGAGTGGACCACAAGTGAGATTCTTTACAGATTTAGAAAAAAGATGAGAAATAGCAGCTATTTTGTCCCTTACACACATCGTTGCTGATCTGCAAACTCACCTTGTTAGCATGAGGCAGTAGTTAACCTGTAAGGGCTCTACCATTTCCTGGATTTTCCTTTGACTTTTCCAAATCCTAGCCTATGTGATGTATTTATCTCCATGACAAAGAGCCCTGGCTTCTGTGTGACATCTACATTATCAAGGTCAGAGACAATGAGGACTTACATGGGTTTCAGTGTGCCCTCATACTGTCCCAATTTTTTCTTGGTCACCCCCACTTTACAGCTATCTTCCTTTCCCTGCTGCTTATCCTGTGGATTCAAGCTCTTGCATAGCCTAGTCCCACAATTGTAAAATTAATACTTTAACAGATCCACCAACTGTCTATCTATCTATTGATCTCTCTCACTATTATCTATTCCTACCTATCATCCATATCTTTCAATCTAACTTCGGTTTTGTTTTCTAATAGAACCCTGACTGACAAAGTCATGGATCCTGGATTTGAACACAGAATATCTGTTTCAAGATTTTATACCCTCCACCACTCTTGCATTTGTGAACATAGATGTAGAGATACCTAGGAAAATAGCCTTGAGCCATCTCAAACATAGTCTTATAATTCTTATTTGTCCCACTAAATTCATCTAATATATTTCTTACTTTATGCAGGTAAATTTCTCTTTTTTGACTCAGTATCTGCAGCTATAAAATAAAGACACTAAACTGGATCAAGGGTGTACTAGTCTGTTCTTACGCTGCTCATAAAGACATATCTGAGACTGGGTAATTTATAAAGGAAAGAGGTTTAATGGATTCACAGTTCCACATGGCTGGGGAGACTTCACAATCATGGCGGAAAGTAAAGCAGGAGCAACGTCATGTCTTACATGGTGGCAGGCAAGACGAGCTTGTGTAGGAGAACTCCCGTTTATAAAACATTCAGCTCTTGGGAGACTTATTTACTATCACAAGAACAGCATGGGAAAGACCCACCCCCATGATTCAATTACCTCCCACGGGGTCCCTCTGAGGACATGTGGGAATTATAGGAGCTGCAATTTAAGATGAAATTTGGGTGAGGACACAGCCAAACCATTTCATTCTGCCCCCAACCCCTCCAAAATCTCATGCCCTCACACTTCAAAACCAGTGATGCCTTCCCAACAGTCCCCCAAGCCTTAACTCATATCAGCATTAACTCAAAACTCCACAGTCTAAAGTCTCATCTGAGACAAGGCAAGTCCCTTCTCAGTATTACTTTCTAAATACAGTGAGAGTACAGGCATTGGGTAAATGCATTCATTCGAAATAGAAGAAATTGGCTAAAATGAAGGGGCTACAGGCCCCATGCAAGTCCGAAATCCAGTGGGGCAGTCAAATCTTAAAGCTCCAAAATGATCTCCTTTGGCTGCGTGTCTCACATCCAGGTCACACAGATGTAAGAGGTGGGTTCCCACGGCCTTGGGCACCTTCACCCCTGTGACCTTGCAGAGTATATCCCCCCTGCTTCTGGCTGCTTTCACAGGCTGGCATTGAGTGTCTGTGGCTTTTCCAGGCACATAGTGCAAGCTGTCAGTGGAGCTACCATTCTGGGGTCTGGCATATGGTGTCCCTCTTCTTACAGCTCCACTAGGCAGTGCTGCCACCCCACATTTCCCTTTTGCACTGCCCTAGAAGAGATCCCTGCAGGAAACATCTTCCTGGACATCCAGGTATTTTCATACATTCTCTGAAATCTAAGCAAAGGTCCCCAAAGCTCAATTATAGACTTCTGTGCACCCACCACACGTGGCCACTTACATGTGGCCCAACACCACATGTAAGCCACCAAGACTTGGGGCTTGCACAGGCTGAGCTGTACATTGGCCCCTTTTAGCCATGGCTGGAGCTGAAGCAGCTGGCATTCAGGGCATCATGTCTTGAGGTTGCATAGAACAGAGGGACCCTGGGCTTAGCCCATGAAACCATTTTTCCCTCTTAGTCTTTCAGGCCTGTGGAGAAAGGGCTGCCATAAATGTTTCTGACACGCCCTGAAGCTAGTTTCCCCTTTGTCTTGGTGGTGAATATTTGGCTCCTTGTTACTTACACAAATTTCTGCAGCTGGCTTGAATTTCTCCCCAGAAAATGGGATTTTCTTTTCTATCACATTGTCAGGCTGCAAATTTTCCAAACTTTTATGCTCTGCTTTTTCTTAAACACTTTGCTATTTAGAAATGTCTTCCTTAAGATGCCTTAAATCTGTCTCAAGTTCAAAGTTCCAAAGACCTCTAGGGCAGGGGTAAAATGCCACCAGTCTCTTTGCATAGCAAAAGTGACCTTTACTCCAGTTCCTAACAAGTTTCTTATCTCCATCTGAGACCACCTCAGCCTGGACTTTATTGTCCAAATCACTATCAGCATTTTTATCAAAGCCATTCAATAAGTCTCTAGGAAGTTCCAAACTTTCCCACATCTCCCTGTCTTCTGAGTCCTGCAAGTCTCTAGGAAGTCCCAAACTTTCCCACATTTTCCTGGCTTCTTCTGAGCCCTCCAAACTCTTCCAACCTCTGCCTGTTACCCAGTTCCAAAGTTGCCTCCACATTTTTGAGTATCTTTGCAGCAGCACCCCACTCTATTGGTACCAATTTACTGTGTTAGTCTGTTCTCATCCTGAGACTGGTCAATTTATAAAGGACAGAGGTTCAATGGCTTCACAGTTCCACATGGCTAGGGAGGCCTCACAATCGTGGTAGAAAGTGAAGGAGGAGCAAAATCACATCTTACATGGTGGCAGGCAAAGAGTTCATGTTCAGGGGAACTGCCCTTTATAAAACCATCAGTTCTTGTGAGACTTATGCACTGTCAGGAGACCAGCATGAGAAAGATTCACCCTTGTGATTCAGTTACCTCTCACTGGGCCCTTCCCAGGTCATGTAAGAATTATGGGAACTACAACTCAAGATGACATTTGGGTGTGGACAAAGCCTAACTATATCAAAGGGTCCTTAACTTGATATGAGAGACACATGATCTCTATTTAGTGTATATGTGCTTATGTCTCTCTCTCTGTGGAGAAAAAATGTATTTTTAGATATTTAAAAAGCATTTGTTACCTTAATAATGATGATCTAGGTATTGTCTAAGATCTCTTCCTGTTCAATCATTTTACTCTTTTACATAGTAGCATATGGAGATTAAGGAAACAACTGAACCTGCATATAAAAATAGAAATGTTGTATTTTGATTTGGGTTTAGTTCTGGAAACACATTACTATGTAACAATGAAGAACTATTATCTCTCTTGGAAACCTTATCCATAACTAAGACTTACATTACTATGTAAGGCAGATGACTTCCAAATTGACATCACCATATCAGATTTGTTTTGGTAACATTCACTCACATATATCTATCTACTTGGCATCAATCATTTGATATCTCGAAGGTCTCTTAAATTCAATTATTTCCAGAACTGAAATCATCATCTTGTCCTCATTACCCTCCTCAATCCAAACTTTTTTAAACTACTATTTGTACTTTAATGAGTGTTTGTATTTAGTGATGCTTTTCATTTCATAACTCACAGTAGTTTTAGGAGAATTTTATCCTTGTGTCTCCCATTTTTCTATGTGACTTATAAGTAGTGTTACTGACTTTAACGTGAACTATTTTTTTCAAAGGTGTTTGCATAGCTATCTGTCTTAGAAAATAAAGATAACATTTCTCCATAGCAAAGAGCAGATTTGTTTATTGTCTAGTATAACAGAGATAATGTTTCCCTCTAAGACAATGTTAGGCATGCTTACTGCCCATTATGAAGATGTTTGGTCCCTAAATTCAGGATTCTTCTCTTGTAAGGCAACCTACTGCGTCTATAGACCCACTTCACATTGTTGTGGGAATTAGAGGTAAAAGAACCAATATATTCTAATTTCTGACATTCTGGTTACTGCTATTTTCGTCATGAGTAATAAAATCCTTTGTCTCTGACGCAGAAGTCTCATATCCTCTGTCGGCATCCTTGAAGCTGCATCAGGCTAACTTCTTATCTTGCAAGTAGGATAAAATATCAGGCCCTTTATAGTCATGGACATATATCATATTTTATATTAAATCAATGTTAAGTGTTAGCTAACTTATTCTGTTCATTTTTATCCATCTGCATCATTACTCCTTTACTTTAAGTTACCATCTTATTCTTGATGGGATTGCTTTCAAAGCTTGTGCTAAAATGTTCCAAACTACCCAGTAGTTTCTCAATGCACTTGGGAGACATGCATACTTATTTATGTAAAATCAAGTTCTTAACCAACATGAACTTCATGAGTCTCAATTCACACTGAGGACTGATACTCATTCTAAATGGATCACTATCTGTACCCCACCCCTATGATATTTTTTGCAGTTTAGGGGAATTTTAGGCTCCCTCTACTTCAAACCCTTTGAATATGCAATTTAATCTGCCTGGCATGTTTTTTCTTTACACCACTTTACTAAATTAACATTTATTCATACTTCTGTTCCAATTTAATGGTCACTTTCTCGAGGAAGTCTTCTATGACCTTTTATCCTCCCCACATATACATAATATATAATACATATTTTAATAATATTCTATACTTTTGTATTCATAGTAATTCTGATGTTTTGATATTATATGTTTGTGTGATTTTATATGCAATATTTATCTCCAATTCTAGATGGCAAGCTCTATGCTGGCACAGACTGGGTTAATTGTTCATGTAGTCATATCCTCAATTTTTAAGATGATGCATAATATAGAGAACCAGCTAGGCATATATTTGTTGAATGAGTAAGTGAATGAATGATTAAATAGTCAACATTTCCATTTTAGTTTGGCTTGCTTTAACAAAACACTATAGAGTGTTGACTTATAAACAGCAGATATTTATTACTCACAGCTCTGGAGGTTGGAAGTTCAAGAACAGGGTGCCTTCATTGTCTGGTTCTGGTGAAGGCCCTCTCCTGGGTTGCAAACTGCCAATTTCTTGCTGTATCCTCACATGGCAGAAAGAGGACTAGAAATCTCTTTGAGATCTCCTTTATAAGTGCACTAATCCCATTCCTAAGGGCTCTACCTGCATGGTTTAATTAGATTCCAAAGGCCCCGTTTTCCACTACCATCACGTTGGGGGTTAGGATTTCTATACATGAATTTTCGGGAGACACATTCAGTTTATAACAATAACTAACTGGGATGATCTTAATTATCATAATTTCATTTCACATATAAATTATATTTTTCTCAAAATGATTTGGTAGATTTTAATGTTTCTTTTTCGACTAGGTGTCAAATATATCTTCAAATATATCTTTTTTTTTTTTCCTTTGGAGACAGAGTCTTACTCTGTTACCCAGGGTGGAATGCAGTGGCTAGGCTCACTGTAACCTCTGCTTCCCGGGTTCAAGCAATTTTCTTGCCTCAGCCTCCCGAGCAGCCAGATTTACAGGCCTGTGCCACCACACCTGGCTAATTTTTGTATTTTAGAGATGAGGTTTCCCCATGCTGGCCAGGCTGGTCTTGAACTCCTGACCTCAAGTGATGCATCTACCTGGGCCTCCCAAAGTGCTGAGATTACACGCATGAGCCACCATGCCTGGCCTATTTCTTAATATAATTTATAAAATACATTTGAAGCAATGTGTGTATTTGATCCTGAAAACATTAAGTTGAATCTCTGTGACACAGGAAGTTATTTATTATTTTCTCTTAGTGCCAGGGCTGGGACTGACTAGTATAAGTACTTGGGGCAGGCAATAGCCATGGGTCAGTGAGAAACTTATATTAAAGGGATTTTAAAATAGAAATTAAGTCATGTTTAATTTTATCATTAGATCACTCCCTGTCGATATATACTCATCGTAAAAGAAAATAAATATAAATAGCAATTTCCCAAACATTAATTCATAACTCCTTCTTAGCAAATATATTTGGTATATAATCCATTTGGTTCTACTAATCTCCATTTTGGGGGGATAAAATGATCATATATTGTGGCTTCAACTACTACCTCTATGTGGACACCTCGTATGTTTGGTTGTACCATCTCTAGTTTTAACTCTAGTTTCATATCTCTACATGTTGTCAGTATTATCATGTGGAAGTTTAATTACCACCTCATTCAATTTACCTACAATAAGGTTCATAACCTGCTCACCTCTCTTAAAAATATTGGCCTATTTCCCAAGTTTATTACTTCAACCAAAGGCATTAACATTCTCTCAATCAGGGTTAAATTTCTGAAGTAAATTTTTTATCCTAAAGCCCTGTTGATGTTCTCTTTAAAATCACTCTTTATTCAGTCTTGATGCCCTCTCCCTCCACACCACTTCTGCTTCCCTGAAAATAAGGACGAGGGATAGATGCAATTTATCTTTTTATAGCAGTAATTAATTCCTATAATTTTGTTTTACTTCAGCATCCATTTTGAATAAAAGTTGGGCTTTCTCATACCAAAAAACTTAATTGCCCTTGACAAACTTTCTAGTTCTCCACCTCCTCCCAGTTCCTCAGTGTAGTCGACCCAGATATTTGCCTTGTACAACCACCTCCTGGTGTCCCACATCCCTGTGGAACAGATAAATACAACTTATTTGGCTCACCCCACTGACTCCTATACTCTGTATGGATTGTGCAGGTATGGCAAAGTTACCACCTCACAGTCACAGTGTGACACCATGGAACCTGCTTGCTCTAAACCCACCAATTAGAATTTCTTGCAGGATACCTGCTTGATGAGTGCCCTGATTGCAGGGCATAAGTTAAGTCTAGAGTTTATAGATGCTCTTGTTATGGAGATCTCAAGACCAAATTAGAAACAAAAAATAATACTATAGGTCACCTAGCTAACTACAAAATGGACAGATCTCTGATGTATCCAAGCCCTTTTCTTGGAGAGTGTTAATACCTATACCTTCTCATTTTATCTGACTCTTTTATTATATTCACATGTGTTTTTTATCTGACTGTATTAAAGTGGAACTTCAAAAGAGGACAGGCAGAGGGATAAAAGATAAATCTAAAAATATAGCTATCTTTTCTTTTTACTGCTTAAACTCTACTCTTGTTTTCTAAATGTGAGTGATTAGTTACCATTTGTAATTCCCACTTTTACTCTCTGTAAGGGATTCCCATATTATTACAAATCCGAAAACTTATCTTAATACATTGTGAAGTGATACAATTTAATGCAAGCAGATTCTCAACAAAAAAGTTATTTCGTATTTCAGAAAACAAACAGTTGTTTTTCTATCTAAATGTGTACAAAGTTATTAATTGAGAAAAAATGTTTTATGTACTTAAATCTTTCTCTAATATTAGATTTTTTCAGAGATATAAATGTGTAATGTCCTAGAATGACCAAACCAATAAACAAAATAAACTAGTAGAAAGCAATCTATAGACATACAGAGGGAGAATGGAGGAGATACATAAAACACCAGCATAGTAAATTTTCTTACTCAATGTTGTAGTCTGTCTTATATTTTGCTTCCCTGTGAAATGTGTTTTAGTGTAGGAATAAATTTTACTCATAATGCTCAAATAATTCTTATGTGAGTTTATTATATGGGAATCACTGTTAAAAGTTGATTAGAAGGAAGCTCATTTAACAGCAGCAAAGCACATGTTTTTATTTTCCTTTTCAAACGCAATTACTTCTTTAAAAGTGCACACTTAAAATACTATTTAGGAAATAACTCCCTAGTATTTGAAAGAAGATAAACACACAAATTCTGAATCTGCAATCTTGTGAACGAACAGAGAAATAAAATCGCAAATTGTTAAAATAATTTAAACTAAGATTTATTATTTGACCTTCAAATTCTGGGTAGGTCCTTCTGGTATTTTGTTTTATTATGAGGATATTTTTTCTGGGCATCCCTCAGTTCTCCATAGAGTAAAAAACTGTCAATATTAATTATAACCAAATAAAAACACCATTTGCATTGTTTACTAATTCCTGTATTATAACTGTACATTTATTCCTTATGTAGTCACCAAAGCTTTAAATGGATATGTTTGTTCACAAATTCTCCACTTTTCTTTTTTTCACACTTAAAATTATACAATCTTTCTATTTATTTATATATTTCTATTTGCAGGGTTCACATTGTTATACCATAGGATATGAAAACGAGATGGCCTCTTCCTGCCAGTATAGCCTAGACTATCAATACTGCCAATGTTTGATTTCTCTCAAGAACAAAATATTGATATTGGAAGAAGTCAGGAAGTAAATTTATACCACACATAAGGCAGGCGTTGTAATGATTTAAATATAATAAAATTTCTTTTTAAAATTATTATACTTTAAGTTCTAGGGTACATGTGCAGATTTGTTACATAAGTATACGTGTGCCATGTTAGTTTGCTGCACCCATCAACTCGTCATTTACATTGGGTATTTCTCCTAATGCTATCCCTCCCCCAGCTCCCCCAGCCCCCAACAGGCCCTGGTGTGTGATGTTCCCTGCCCTGTGTCCAAGTGTTCTCATTGTTCAGTTCTCACCTATGAGTGAGAATATGCGGTGTTTGGTTTTCTGTCCTTGTGATAGTTTGCTGAGAATGATGGTTTCCATTCACCCATGTCCCTGCAAAGGACATGAACTCATCCTTTTTAATGGCTATATAGTATTCCATGGTGTATATGTGCCACATTTTCTTAATCCAGCCTATCATTGATGTACATTTGGGTTGGTTCCAAGTCTTTGCTATTGTGAATAGTGTTGCAATAAACATACATGTGCATGTGTCTTCACAGTAGCATGATTTATAATCCTTTGGATATATACCCAGTAATGGGATGGCTGGGTCAAATGGTATTTCTAGTTCTAGATCCTTGAGGAATCTCCACACTGTCTTCCACAATGGTTGAGCTAATTTACACTCCCACCAACAGTGAAAAAGCATTGCTGCTTCTCCACATCCTCTCCACATCTGCTGTTTCCTGACTTTTTAATGATCACCATTCTAACTGGCGTGAAATTGTATCTCATTGTTGTTTTGATTTGCATTTCTCTGATGGCCAGTGAGAATGAGCATTTTTTTATGTGTCTGTTGGCTGCATAAATGTCTTCCTTTGAGAAATGTGTGTTCATATCCTTTGCCCACTTTTTGATGCGATTGGTTTTTTTTTTTTTTTTTTTTGTAAATTTGTTTAAGTTCTTTGTAGATTCTGGATTTTAGACCTTTGTCAGATGGCTAGATTGCAAAAATTTTCTCCCATTCTGCAGGTTGCCTGTTCACTCTGATGGTAGTTTCTTTTGCTGTGCAGAAGCTCTTTAGTCTTGCTGCATTCCCATAAGAAATGTCCTGGCTGGCTTATCCAATTTTCTAAACTTTCAGAGATATTTTATGTTGATATACACACATCTTACTTTTACCATCGTGCTATTTTTAAAAATCACTACTGTTTTTTTTCTTTAATCTGTAGTTTTTGTTGCTCACTAAACCTTATCCCCTTTGTGCATATATTGTAAATTGAATTGTTTCATTATTTAGAATATTTACAAGGTTTTCTGTATTTAAAATAATGAAAATTCATATATTCACCTAAATATTTAACTTATAGTTACCATAGACCTGTAGTTCCATTAATAAATCCATAGTGTACGCCATGCAAGCAACATAAACTGCAGGTCCATAACCACCAAGACCATTTTTAACAACATATTTACGCAAAATTTTCACTGGAGTAGCTGAAGTCGATTCCCTTCTAATTACATCTCCTTTTATATCTGATAGAAATTGTTTGGTGGAATACTGATGGTTCATTATTGCTGAAGTAATGATTTTGGTCTTTTAAACATTTAAAAACTCTATTACAAAATCAATAGTTTTCAGATCAGTTAAATTCACTATGGTCTTTTCTTCTCCTATTCTGTTCAAAGGGTATATGCTGGTCAAAGTTATAGTTTCCCCAGTATCTGCTGCTAAAATGCCTCATGATGTTCTTTCATGGCTAGTGACTTGAGCCATCTGCATTTCTTGATTTTTTAAAACTTTGTTCAATGAGTAATTATCTTGCGTTGCAGAATGTTAGATTATTTAAATTTTGACTACAATTTGATTTCCAAATTTTGAGATTAACATAGACTAGTTTTAAAGAGAATAAAGCAAATGCTTTCTGTTAGGAAATCTAAAACATCTGAAATCATCTTAGGAGCTGAAAACACTTCATCTAAAATAAAGAATTCAGTCAAATTATTTAATATTGCCCATTTATTATGAGGATAACTATAAAAGCAATATAATGTGCTATTTTCTAGCCCATGGAGATTACGAGATTCAGTTATGATAGAAGGAAATAGTTCCTGCTATGAAGGTTGTTAAATCCTGACATTCACCATTGAAAGAGGTTTTATAATATACATACCCGTATGTTTTTAATTATTACAACTATGCAGCAGGTTAATCCTCTGTGACACATGCACTGTTTTTGAGCACTTAACATATGCCAGGCTTTGGTCTAAATACTTCAGGTGTGCGAATTCATTTAATTTTTACACATCCTGTGAGAGAAATATTATTCCAAATACAAAGATCAGGAAACTGAGACCAAAATTGGAACCACTATCCTATGATCTGATAATTAGCTGAAATCTTTATATTTCATTGCTTAAACTTTCAACTCTTTTAATTGCAATGGTTATTTAATTTGTTGCAAAATTTATTGCCTTCTTATACTCATCATGACTTTCCATGTTTTATTACACTTTATTGTAAGAAATAATGTAATATAAGCCTATATTAATTGTTGTCTGCAAAGCACTTGTTTAGTGTTTTTTATATACTACCTCTTTGCAGGAAAGTAAAGAGATTTCAAGAGCAGATTAGTTAAAAGCAAAAACTGTGAAGATAGGCTGCCTAGATTTGAATTCTTACACGATATCTTACTAGCTATGTGACAAATTAGTTGATCATTCCCTGTCTTGGTTTTTTCATTTGTAGAACGGATTGTGGTGAGGATTAAAGGAGTATTGACATTTATGTATCAATTGACCATCTATTTATTATCTATCAATCTATGTAGCATTTCACAAGTGTCTTGTACATACTAAACGCTATAGTGGATAAATATTAAATACTATTACGTATCAAATGGATTAAGTAAACTGACTGACTAAGGCCACAGGACCAACAGAGTTGAAAGCTCCAACCTATGTCTGATAAGTTACTGAATCCAAGTCCTTTGTGTGTGTGTGTGTGTTAAAAAAGACACACATACAAATTCCACCCTCTTAAAAAATATTTCAGTGCAGAATACTTTGTTGCTAACTATAATCCCAATGGTGTAGAGTAGATTTCTAGAGTATTTTCATCCTGCATGAAGGAAACTTTATATCCTTGGAACAGCAACTCTCCATTCTCTGTTTCTCCCAGACCCTGGCAAGCAACATTCCACTCTGTACTACTATGAGTGTGACACCTTTAGGTATTTCACATAAGTTAAATCATACAGTTTTTGTCCTTCTGCAACTGGCTTTTTTCACTTAACATAATGTCCTCAAGATTCATCCATATTATAGCGTATGGCATATGTTTTATCACTAAATAAATTCCATTGTATGTATATATCATATTTTCTTTATTCATTAGTCCGTGGACATTTAAGTAATGTCTGCCTCTTGGCTGTTGTAAATACTCTGCCCAGAATAAGAGAGTACAAATATCTCTTCAAGATCTGGATTTCAGTTATTTTGAAAATATACCCAGAATTGGGATTGCTGGATCACATGGTAGTTCCATTATTCATGTTTTAAGGAAATGCTATACTGTTTTTCCCTAGCAACTTTACTATTTACATATTTACCTGCAGTGCTCAAGTGTTCCTTGTGTTCTACATCCTCGTCAACACTTGCTACTTTTGTTTGTTTTCGTTTTTAAATTCTAACAAGTATAAGGTAATATCTCATTGTCGAGTTGCATTTCCCTGGGGATTATGATGTTGAGCAACTTTTAATATACCTCTTGGCTATTTGGATGTCTTCTTTGAACAAATATCTATTCAGATCATTTTATTACTGATGAATTGGGATTTTTTTTTTGGTATTGAGTTGTAGTTTTTTATATATTTTGGATATTAAGTTATCAGATATAATGTTCACAAATATTCTCCTACAGCCTGTAGGTTGCCTTTTTATTCTGTTGGTTATTTCCTTTGTTGTGCAAAAGCTTTTTAGTTTGATATAGTCCCACTGGTTTATTTTTGCTTTTCTCACCTGTACTTTTGGTGTTATATCCAATGCATCATTGCCAAGATCAATGTCATGAAGCTTTTTCTCCTATTTTTTTCTAGAAGTTTTACAGTTTACATTCTACAGTTAAGTCTTTAACTCATTTTGAGTAGGTTTTTATTAATTAGGTAACATAAAAGCCCAGTTTTATTCTTCTGCATGTGAATTTGCAATTTTCTCATCACCATTTGTTGAAGAGTATATCCTTTTTCTACTGTGTATTCTTAGCACCCATGTTGAAGCTCTGTTGACCATATATGCATGATGTTATTTCTGGACTCCCTATTCTGCTTTATTGGTCTAAGTGTCTATTTTATGCTAGTATCATACTATTTTGATTACTGTGACTTTGTAATATGTGTTAAAATTAGGAAGTTAGAGTCCTTCATCTTTGTTTCTCTTAAGATTTGGGTAGAGTCCTTTATAGTCTCATATACATTTTAAGATGGCTTTTCTATTAATGTAAAAAAATTGGGTTTTTGATACAGATTGGAAAAATCTGCAGGTCATTTTGAGTAGTATGTATATTTTTACAATATTAACTCTTCCAATCCATAAACATAGGGAATCTTTGCATTTATTTTTATCTTCTTTACTTTCATTCACCAGTGTTTTGTAGTTCTCAGTGTAAACAAGTCTTTTTCCTTTTTGGTTAGGTTATTCATATATATTTTATTATTTTGATACTATTGTAAATGAGATTATTTTCATAACTTATTTTTCTAATATTTCATTGTCAGTGTACAGAAACACAATTTTTGTACATTTATTTTGTATTCTGAAATTATATTGAATTTGTTTTTTAGTTCTAACAGTGAGTGTGTGTGTGTGTGTGTGTGTGTGTGTGTATAATCTTCACAATTGTATTTCTACCTATTTGATTTAGATGCCTTTTTTACTTATTGCCCTGGCTAGAAACTCCAGTACTGTGTTGAACAGAAGTTGTGAGAGTGGGCATCCTCGACTTGTTCCTCATCTTAGAGAAAAAGATTTTTTTTTCACCATTGAATATAATAGTTGTGGGTTATCCTTATATGGCTTTTATTACTTTGGGCTAATTTCTTCTATTTGTAGTCTGTTTTTATAATGAAGGGTTGTTGAAATTTCTCAAATGTTTTTTCTGTACCTATTGAGGTTATCAGGTAATTTTTATTTTTCACTATATTAATATGGTATGTCACATTGATTGATAGCTTCCTATATTAATTTAGTATTTTTTTTTTTTGCATTCTATGTGTAATTCCACTTGGTCATGATGTATGAAGCTTTTGTTATCTTGTTGAATTTAGTTTGCTAGCCTTTTGTTGAGGGTTTTTGCATTTATGTTCATCAGGGATATTGCCTTATAATTTTCTTTTCTGGTAGATTCCTTGCCTTTCTTTGGTATCAGGGTCGTGTCGGCTTCATAAAATGAATTCAATAGTATTCACTGTTCTTTATTTTTTGGAAGAACTTGAGAAGGATTGGTTTTAATTCTTATTTCTGTTTGGTAGAACTCACCAGTAAGGCCATATGGTCCCAAACTTTTCTTTTTTCAGAGGTTTTTTCTTTCATTCAGACTCCTTACTAATTATCACTCTGTTCAGACTTTCTACCTCTTCATGATTCATTCTTGGTAGGTTATATGTTAATAGGAATTAGTGTATCTTTTCAAGTTATCCAATTTGTTGTTGTACAATTGTTCATAATAATCTCTTATAATCATTTTATATTTCTGTGACATCAGTTAGAATGTCTCCTAATTTATTATTTTATTTATTTGAATTTTTTCTTTTTTCAGTCTAGCTGAAGTTTTGTGAATTTTTTTGGTCATTCAAAAAAGTAACTTATTTTTATTGAGTTTTTACAAATTATTTTATATTTTGTTAGTTCTGCTTTAATATTTATTATTTACTTCAGTCTACTAATACGGGCTTAGTTTCTTTTTCTTTTTTTTAAAATTCTTTGAGTTTGTGCATGCACACACACACACACACACACACAAACAGCACAAAACAATAAACAAAGGCGAAATGCTATAATATGATATATTAAACAGAGCATTCAGAAACTGGAAATATTAAGCTTAACCTGCCATAGTCTTAGCAAAATCAATTTAACAAAAATACTCATTATAGTAAAATATTTAATACATTGTAACATTGAGGCTCTTCTAGGTGGATGTCATCTAATTTGGCTTCTAATTTGTCACATTTATAAAGATAATATCAGGGTCTACATGCTATAAGCATTGTGTTTTGCAACTCAAGCGCCAAAGCAAGCCAAGATTTAAGTGTAGCTTATCAACTTCTATTCCAGATCTTGAAATACGTATGCTATTTGTAGTTAATATGTGTAGAAAGTAGCACTATGGAATTTAGTTTTAGGTCAAAATTAAGATTTGCTATTCTTTCTTCAGTGGACCCAGGAATTAAGAGGGAAAATATTCTGGTCTATTCTGGTCCTAGGAAAGATGAGCAACTTGATTGTACAGAATGAGAAAGCTCCATAAGCATACTTCTATGCGTGTAAACTTCATTCAGTTAACATATGTTGACAAAATATTTTGTGTTATGTATTACTGAGTATTCAATGTATTGACAACCCAACATATGTCTAAGCAATGACCTATACTTTTCAATATATTATCTTAGATAATAATAAGAGGATAGTTTAGGGAACTATTCTATCAGCTTGTAATAGTAAGCCACATTTCCTAAAAGAGTAAAGATAAAGATTCAAGAATACTATTTCCAGGCCTGGTGTGGTGGCTCATGTCTGTAATCCTAGCACTTTGGGATGCCAAGGAGGGCAGATCACTTGAGGTCAGGAGTTCGAAACCAGCCTGGCCAACATGGTGAAACCCTGTCTCTACTGAAAATACAAAAAAAAAAAAAAAAAAAATAGCTGAGAGTGCTGGCAGGCACCTGCAATCTCAGCTACTCAAGAGGCTGAGGGAGGAAAATTGCTTGAACCCAGGAGGCAGAGGTTGCAATAAACCGAGATTGCACTCCAGCTTGGGTGACAGAGCGAGACTCCATCTCAAAAAAAAAAAAAAAAAAAAATACTATTTTCAAGTCATCCTGCGAGTGACTCAAAGGAAGATGAAAGAATAAAAATTAGTTTGAGAAATTCATTCTATCATAGGTAAAATTATTTAAAATAGCACTATTAATTATACAGCTCAAACCATATATAAATAATTAGGCACAAATTCCTCCATCACAAATTAAAATGTACAGGTATAGAAAATTTGATTTCCATACTAGTAGCAGGGCAGGCATTTTTCAGTTGGGATTATTAGGAGCTTCTTAGGTAATACAAGAAAGTATTTCCATTTCTGAACAGATTTGGGAAGAGATAAATTATTAACACTGGCAGTGAAACCAGATCATTAGAAAAAATACTATCTTACAACAAAGACACTTTAATTCTAATATTTTTTCTTCTATATATGGTTGTTACCAATCTTCATGGGGGAAAAAATTGTTTAGGTAATTAGTTTGGTGCACAGAGAGGTTGCCTCATATAGGGAGATATGATTGCTTACTAATTATACTCATGACACAGTAAACTGTTTAAGATTTGCAGACAAAAGAAACTTAAATTTGAGCAGGTAATTTGCTATGGAAACATAGTAGGTTAATGATACAGTAACCATCAAAATTTAAAATTCCAGCTTCCTATTTTTATAAGTAGAAAGCCAATGGGCTAGGCAATATGATCTTTTTTTAAGATTGCATTGTTTTGTGTTAAATTTTAATTTTTAAATTCTGATTAGTTTTCTGAATTCATAACTGGATTAAAATTTCGGTCATTAGTGTTTTTAGTCTTCCTGGATGCTTTAGAATCCAAGGAAGTGGTGTTTATAATCAATTTTTAGCAGTAAGACATCAGACCCCTTTGTAAAGCTCTGAAGATTCTGTAAGAAAAATAAATGGATTTAAAATAGATGATTTTATTAAGTTTTTGCCAGCATTCTTTTTTCACCTTTTAATCTATGAAGAGATCACTCTTGTGGTCACAGCATTTAGAAAGACATCTGTTACTTTTCATGATTATTGAGAATATATGCCATTATAGTATGTTATAGATTTATAGAACCTGGAAATTCTAACCTTAAATTTGCTGTTAGAGAAAAGTATTGCCAATTTCATATTTACTAGCCCAGGGTTGACTCTTGGAGCATAATCCTGGTGGTAGGCAGCTATAAAATAATTTTTCTGCTTCCATTACTACTTTTTAGGCATCTTGGATCAAACTTTTTTTGCCTACTCTCACCTTATTTTTCTATCGGGTAGACAATAACTAGGGGTGTCAAATGATTTGAAACAGACAAGTTGACTGTGGAAAAAATCTTGCCCCCAGATGGCTCAATAAGTGACCACTGTATATTCCCAAGCTGGAATTTGCCAGCTCTTCCTGGAGTGAATATGTTCAGTTTCCTTGCATTGCTCCGTGCATTTCATTCTCTCCCATTGCTCTGTGCACTTATGTGTATTGTGCCAATTCACTCTGCATCATGACATGAAGTTTCAGTGTCAGAGGTGGTATTGGGATATGAACTCGTTTATGATACTTAACTCTGGGAATACGTGAGTATTGGAGAAGAAACAAGTTTGATGTGTGTGTAGCCAGCATCTAAGCTATAGAAATGTGTCCCAAATCTTGCAGTTTAGGTATAAAAGAGACATTATAGTCAATTGTATAAATTTGATTAGAATCCTTTAGTTTAATTACATTACCAAGAATGAGTTGTACATTTGAAAGAAACTTTCCTAAACTATGCTAGAGGAAAACCAAATTATGTTTCTCTTCTCTCTATAGAAAAAAAAAGTCACAAAATAATTGTGCTATGAAGAGCTAATCAAAGCATTGGTAACAAAAACATAGAAAAATAATATGAAAGCGGTTTCTCAGACACTTAATTAAAAAATATTTTGTTCTTTTTCTGGATGTTGTGCTGTTTGTGATACTTGTCAGCTTTTATAAATTTGTAATTTTATGTGATTTCCTTTGCTCATTCTAAGGAAACATTCACTTTCATTCCTAATTTGTTATTCTTTCACTTAAAGAGTCCTACTTCCAATTATATAAGGGGCAAAACCTACAAAACCTGAATCCACCAGTGCACCTACATGAGACAATCTTACTTGCATTCTTATGTTTATTAGTTTTGCAGCAGATATTTCTTCTATGACTCCTCTCTGAGGTATAATTATACACGCTTCTGTAAGATCATTCTGTTGCTACAGATCTTGTAATGGCAACTTTTTGTAGGAATTTGAATATTGCACCTGGATAACACAGAACAGCAAAGCAATTTTGCAGAAACTTTTGACATTGTTGATCCCATCAAAATGTTTAAATTAGTCCCAAATGATTGGATTGATTCAGTCCTTTTGGACTATGTTTTCAATGCATGCTGTGAAGCTGAAGTTCTTTCCGGCAGGTTAGAGAAATTAGACTTTTCAACAGGGGAATTCAAGTTAGCAAAATTTAACAAAAGAAATAAATAGAAAGAGAGAGAGAGGGAAATACAAAGAAATAAAAAACGGTATACTGGTCTCCATACATTTGGAGATTATAACTCTATTTCAAGCAATTATGATAATTTTTAGTATTTACATGACTGTCTTTGTATTATAGAAAATGTTAGATTATGATGATTGTACAGGCCAGCTCTATATGCTTTATATTTGCAGCAAAAGCAAAACAAGGATACCACAAAAATGATCAAAACTTGAAATAATTTGTTAATTTGTTACTTGTTAGTCATGCTGTGGTAAGGCTTTTCTTTAACATTGGTGTACTTTATTTGGGAATTTCATTTATAGGATCAGTAAGCATAGCCTAAGATCCATTGAGTATTAATGAAAAATGTTGCACTTTCAGTAATTAACTGCAATATGACATCAATTTCATTTTAAAGGTTTCAGGGAAAGGTACATTCTATAATTTCCCAATAAAAATATAAATATTTAGCAGTTCTGATTGTCAGAAAATGTATACTTAAATGCAGCTGAATTCTTCTTTCCACAATAATTGGTATTTTCTTGCTCATTTGTATTTGGTAAAAAGTAGTGGTGGTGTAAGTGTAGCTATATTTAAATATCAGTTATTTTTAAATTGTGAAGTATTCAGAAGACTAATACAAAATTATCTACAACTCTGTAATGTAAGCATAGTACTTTACCTCTGATTTGAATATATAGACAATTTAGAGAAAGAGAGAATCATTTAACAAAATACAGGGAAGTCTAAAATAGCATTATTCTGAATACATGAATATGTTTAAAATTCAAAGATAAAGGAGATATTTGCAGCTAGGGTTAATAGAGCAAAATGTTTAGCTTTAGAGGTATATCTTAAGGTTGAGTGGGAAAAAAAGAATGAGTTTTTATTGTTGTAGAGTTTAAACAAAGACAATGACAATGACACAAAAGAAAGCAAAAACAAACAACAACAACAAACCTCCTTTTGAGAGAATAGTAAAAATAAAGAACAGAAAACCAAACCTTTCCATAAAGTGTTTAAGAAAGCAGTCCATTCTAAATTATGACATTTATAAATATCATCATCGTTTCTCAGTAAGCCATATGTGCAACTTCAGAATCATCTACGATTTATCTATAAACTTCTTGCCCATCAGTTAGTCACCAAAACATTAATTATTGTATTATCTCTCTCACACACAATTGTTATGTTAGAATTTAGTATGGAGGTTATTGAAGTTCTCAACATACCTCTAGCCAGTTACTAGCAATGTAGCCTTGAGTGAGCATATAACCTGTAATAATCTCAAGTCACTTTAGTTGTAACACAGTAATAATAAAAGCACATGCCTAATTTGTGTGGTAGATACTGCAGGATATTTATAAAGCATGTAGCAGGTAACATAGTAAGTCTTCACTAAATATTACCTATTAATATTTTCTATTATTCCAATACTAACTTCTAGTTTTGGCCTTAACTACTTATGCTTAGTTATTCTAATAACCTTCATATTCATCCCCCTGACTATTATTTCCCCACAACAAGCTATCCTACGTGACTTTGCTAGACCAATATTCCAAAATCATAGTTATTATCATGTTTCTTTACTTCTCAAAATCTGTTCTTATATTTTATGTAACCAAATAATCTATTTTAGCACAATTTGCCTGTCTTTCAAGTCATTCAATGTCCACATTTTGTCCTCAAACTTTTGTGTTTGGTTCCAGATCACTGCAATAAAGCAAATATCACAATAAAATGACTGGCATTAATATTTTATTTTTCCAGTGCCTATACAACTTATGCTTACACTATGCTGTAGTCTATTAAGTACGCAATAGAATAGCATTATGTCTAAAAACATGTGCATACTTTAGCTTAAAATTGCTTTATTGTTGAAATATGTTATCAGTCACCTGAGTCTTCAACAAGTCATATTCTCTTGAGTGATGGAGGGTCTTCCCTGGATGTTGATAGCTACTGACTGATCAGGCTGGTGGTTACTAAAGGTTGGGGTAGCTGAGGAAGTTTCTCTTATTAATTTTATTTTATTTTAATGTTTTTTGGGGGAACAAACATTTTTTGTTAGATAGATAAGTCCTTTAGTGGTGATTTCTGAAATTTTGGTGTACCCCTCAATGCATAATATTTTATCCCTCACACCCATCCCGCTCTTTCACAAAGTCCATTATATAATTCTTAGGCCTTTGTGTCCTCATAAGTTAGCTCCCACTTATAGGTGAGAATATAGGTTTTTTGGTTTTCTATTCCTGAGTTACTTCATTTAGAATAAGGGTCTCCAGCTCCATCTGGGTTGCTGCAAATGCCAATATTTCAGTTCTTTTTATGGCTAAGTAGTATTTCTTGGTGTGTGTATATACACTGCATTTTCTTTATCTACTCATTGGTTGATGGGCATTTAGGATGATTCTGTATTTCTATAACTGCAAGTTGTGCTGCTATAGACATGCATGTACAAGTGTCTTCTTCATATAATGATTTATTTTCCTTTGGGTAGATACTCAGTAGTGGGATTGCTAGATAAAATGGTAGTTCTATTTTTAGTTCTTTGAGGAATCTCCATACTGTTTTCCGTAGTGTTCATAGTAGTTTACATTCCCATCAGCAGTGTAAAAGTGTTCTTTTTTCACCACATCCATGCCAACATTATGTTTTGATTTTTTAAATTATAGTGATTCTTGTAAGAATGAGTTGTAATTTTAATTTGCATTTCCATGGAAAGTGTTTCCATTTGTCTGTGTCATCTGCGGTTTCTTTTTCAGCAGTGTTACGTAGTTTTTCTTGTAGAGATATTTCACTTCCTTGGTTAAGTATATTCCTAAGTATTTTATTTTATTTTTATTTTTTGGAAACTGTTGTAAAAGAAACTGAGCTCTTGATTTGATTCTCAGCTTGGTGTTTAATGGCGTACAGCGGTGCAATTGATTTGTGTACACTGATTTTTTATTCTGAAACATTACTGAATTCATTTATCAGATCTATGAGTTTTTTGGATGAGTCTTTAGGGTTTTCTAGTTATATGAACATATCATTGGTGAACGGCGACAGTTTGACTTTTCTTTTCTGATTTTGACTCCTTATATTTCTTTCTCTTGTCTGCTCTGGTCAGGACTTCCAGTAATATGTTGAATAGAAGTGGTGAAAGTGGACACCATTGTCTTGTTCCAGTTCTCAGAGGGAATGCTTTGAACTTTTTTTCCATTCAGTGTAATGTTGGCTGTGGTTTTTTTGTAGATGTTTTTTTCCTACTTTCAGGTATGTTCCTTCTATGCCAATTTTGCTGAGGCCTTTAATAATAAAGGGATGCTGGAATTTGTCAAATACTGTTTCTGCATCTATTGGGATGATAGTATATTTTTTGTTTTTAATTCTGTTTATGTTAGGTATCACATGTATTAACTTGCATATATTAAACCATCTGTGCATCCCTGGTGTGAAACCCTCTTGATCATGGTGTGTTCTCTTGTTGATATGCTATTGGATTCAGTTAGCTATGTTGTTATATAATGTCCATCTATTTATTTTTCTTTGTTATTGTTGTTGCTTTAAAGTCTGTTTTGTCTGACTGTAAGTATAGCTACTCCTGCTCACTTTTGGTTTCCATTTTCATGGAATATATATTTTTTACCCCTTTACCTTAAGTTTATGTGATTCTTATTTTTTGGGTGAGTCTCTTGAAGATAGCAGATACTTTGTTGGTAGATTATCCTTTCTGCCATTCTGTGTCTTTTAAGTGGAGCACTTAGGCCATTTACATTAGTATTGAGATGTGAGGTACTATTCTATTTATCCTGTTAGCTGTTGCCTTAATACTTTTGTTTTTCAATGTGTTATTTTTGTATAAGCCCTCTGAAATTTATGCTTTAATGAAGTTCTATTTTGGTGTATATTGAGGTTTTGTTTCAAGATTTAGAACTCTTTTTAGAATTTCTTGCCACGCTGGTTTTGTAATGACAAATTCTCTCAGCATTTGTTTAACTGAAAAATACTTTATCTCTCCTTCATTTGTGAAGCTTAGTTTTTCTGGATACAAAATTATTGGCTGACAATTATCTTGTTTAAAAGGCTAAAGATAGGACATCAAGCTCTTCTGGCTTGTAAGGTTTCTGTAGAGAAATAGCTGTTAATTTGATAGGTTTTCCTTTATAGGTTATCTTATGCTTTTGTCTCATAGCTCTTAAGATTTTTTCCTTTGTCTTGACTTTAGATAACCTGATGATTATTTGCCTTAGTGATTATCTTTTTGCAATAAATTTTCCAGGAGTTCTTTGAGCTTCTTGTATTTGAATGTCTAGATCTCTAGCAAGGTCAGGGAAGTTTTCCTCAATTATTTCTTCAAATAAATTTTCCAAACTTTTAGATTTCTCTTCTTCCCCAGGAACACCAATTATTCTCAAGTTTGGCCACTTAACATAATCCCAAACTTCTTGAAACCTTTCTTCATTTTTTATTACTTTTTCTTTGACTGTAGGATTGGTTTAATTTGAAAGGCTTGCCTTCAAGCTCTGAAGTTCTTCTCTCTACTTTTGCTATTCTATTGTTAAAACTTTTCCCTGCATTTTGTATTTCTCTAAGTGTGACTTTCATTTTCAGAAGTTGTGATGGTTTTTTTCTTTATGACATCTATTTTTCTGAAAATGTTCTCATTCATATCCTCTATTGTTTTTTCAAAATTTCTTTAAGTTGGTTTCACGTTTTTCTGTTATCTCCTTGAGTAGCTTAATAATCATCCTTCTGAATTCTTTTTTCTTTTTCCTTTTTCTTTTTTTGGAGACTGCGTCTTGCTCTGTCACCCAGGCTGGAGTGCAGTGGTACAATCTCAGCTCACTGCAACCTCCACCTCCTGGGTTTAAGTGTTTCTCCTGCCTCAGCCTCCTGAGTAGCTGGGATTACCAGTGTGTGCCACCATGCCCTGCTAATTTTTGTATTTTTAGTAGAAACGGAGTTTCACCATGTTGGTCAGGCTGGTCTCAAACTCCCGACCTCGTGATCTGCCCACCTCAGCCTCCCAAAGTGCTGGAATTACAGGCGTGACTTCTGAACTCTTTATCTGGCAATTCAGAGATTTCTTCTTGGTTTCGATCCACTGCTAGGGAGCTAGTGTGATCTTTTGGGGTTGTTATAAAACCCTGTTTTGTTATATTACCAGAATTACTTTTCTGGTTCCTTCTCATTTGGGTAGGTTAATACTTACAATTTTTTTTGGAATTTATTTTTAACTGAACTGTGCTTTTATTTAATATATATTTCTTTTTTATTCTCTTGAGGATCAGACTTTAATGCTTATTTTAGCTTAATTTGATTCTTGATGTTTGTAAGGGTAATGACTCTCTAAGAGATCCTTAGTTATGAGAGTCTTTGTGTTCTGGTTTTCCCTAATGCTGGTTGTAGTAGTTACATTATTGGTGTGTGGACCAGTTTACTATCTCTTATGGAGTTGGAATGGCAAGGATCTCTTGAAGCATATCTCATTCTCTTGTGGTATACACTTTATTTATTTATTATTTGTCCTCGTATTTTATTGACTGAGTTGATGAATCAGGCTTCAGGCCAAAAGGGGAGGTATCCCTGGGTAAGCACTGATCCTGACTAAGGCAGATGGGTAGATGTAATAACCAATGTTGGGTCAAGGTGCTAGCCATAATGAGGATGGCCAGGTGAACCCTCAATTAAATGTGCTGAGGTTTTATCAGGGTGAAGAGTGGGAGCTACCTCAGCTTCCTGCCAGATCAGCAGGAAAGCTTCACAGCCTCACTCCTGCTTTATGTTTCAGCTATTCAGATCGTACAGACACCAATTTTTGTCTATGGAAATGTTGATGTTTCAAGTAGGGGGGAATTGTGACTCTGCCACACTTGCAGGCCTGAATCTGGGGTATGCTCCTCCTATGGGGCTGCACTCTCCGGGACTGTTCCAGAAAGTCTGTCGATAGGTGACTCCATACTGCATTCCTGTGGGGGAAGCTCCAGCTGAGTCTATAGTAGAGTACCAGTGGGGAACAAGGACCCCTTCTCCAAGGCTCTTCATGATCACCAAAGCTGCCTGCCTGTTGTGATATAGGTGCAGAATTTTTATTACTGCATCCAGCACTGCAATTGTGTTTCTGCTGTGAGAAACTCCCCACCAGCAGAAAGATCTGGAACTTAAGACCTGCTGTTCAGATGTTTTGTCCCATGGGGTGATCCCTTGATGTGGTGTTCCCCCTTCTCTCCTTAGGGATGGGGCTTCCTGAGAACCAGACTGCAGTGATTATAATTGATCTTTTGGATCTAATCACCCAGTGGGGCTACAAGGCTCTGGGCTGGTGCTGGGAAATGTCTGTAAAGAATCCCGTGATGTGATCAGTCTTTGGGTCTCCCAGCCATGGATAACAGCACCTGCTCTGGTGGAGATGGTAGGGGAGTGATGTAGACTCTGAGAATCCTTGGTTGTAGACAGGTTACATCCTGGCTTTCTCAAATGCTGGTGATGCTAGCAGTGAAGTAGTCACATGGACAGACTCAGGACCTCTGGTTAGCCAGGATGTTGCAGGCAGTGGAATTAACTGTTGTTTTCTCCTTCCTGGGAGCAGAGTTATTCTGTCATGAGATGCTATAATGGCCTTAGTTGGTTGACCTCCAGCCAGGAGGTGGCACTTTCAGGAGATCACAGCTGTTGTATTAGCAGTGGAATTTGAGCTTGCCCTAAGTTGGCCAGGGGAAGTATTTTGATTTCTCAGGCGATGGGTGGGGCCATAAAGCTCCCAAGAGTTTATGTCTTTTGTGTTTGGCTACCAGGGTGAGTAGAGAAATACCATCAGTGGGGCAGGGTTAGGCTAATCTGAGCAAAGACTCTCCTTGGGCAGGACTTGCTGTTGTCACTGTGGGGATGAGCAGGCAGTTCTCAGGCCAATGGGGTTATGTTCCAGAGGGGATTATGGCTGCCTCTGCCATACAGGAGACTTCACTAGGGAAGTGGGGGATAACTGGTAGCAAAAGGCCTTACCCAACCTCCACACAGTTGGCAAGGCTGGTCTTTTTCCCACAGTGCTCCACTAACAGTGCAAGTGCTGAGTTTAGATCCAGGCTGCCTGTGCACAGAACACAGACCCGCCACAGGTCATAAGGTTCCCCACTGAAAAAGCAAGCACAGCTTTCACGCCACACCTCTGTCCATTTACCTGCAATGGTGGACACCCCATCCCTACGCTCATTTCTGCTGCAGTTCCCATTCACCCTTTAGATTCTGTTCGAGAGGTTTTGTTCCCACTTGAAATTATCACAACATTTATTTGGGAGCTTCTTTCACCCTGTGTCCCCTCCCTAATTCTGCTGGCTGCCTTTCCTGAGAGCCCCTGCGAGATATAGTAAGAGATGGCTTCCATGGGCTCAATGGGAGTGCCTACAAGCCTCCTCATACTACTGCTTCTACTTTTGTATTTCACATGGCTCCCTAAATCCATTCCAGCTCTAGATAAGGTTAAATCCTTCTCCCGTTATCTGAATTTTTAGATTTCCCAGTGGGGATGTGTGTTCAAAGGCAGGTTTTCTCACTCTCACAATTTGGGAACTCAAAGCTTTTCACTTGTCCTGCAGAGTTTGCAGAGGCATGTCACTTCTTTCAAATAATCTGTTAATTCTTTTGATTATCCTGATACTTTCCTGCAGTAATTGTTGGAACAAAAGTTCACAGTGTGAGTATAGACACATTGTTCTGTCTATCCAAGTGGGAGATGCACATTAGCCCTGCCTCCTATCTGCCATCTTCCTCTGGTCCCAGAAAGAAAATATGTCAATTTCTTAAAATGAGACAGCAATGGTATTTGCCGTATTCATTGATTCTTTCATAAAAAATTTCTCTGTAACATGCAGTGATTTTTAATAGCATCATCCCCACAACAGAAATTCTTTCAAAGTTTTAGTTGATCATCTCAAACCTTGACACTGTTTTATCAACTAAGTTTCTGTAATCTTCTAAATCAGGTGCTGTCATTTCAACCAAGTTCACAGCATCTTCACCAGGAGTGGACTCTATCCCCCCAAAAATCAATGTATTTGTTTATTCATAAAAAGCAAGTCCTCATCCATCCAAGTTTTATCATGAGACTGCAGTATTTAGTTCCATCTTTAAGCTCCACTTCTAATTTTATTTATCTTGCTATTCCCACCATTTTTATATTACTTTGTCCCTGGAAGTGTTGAATCCATTAAAATCATTCATGAAGGTTGGAATTATCTTCTTCCAAACTTCTGTTAATGTTGATATTCTGACCTTTCGTGAATCACAAATGTTCTTAATTGGTATCTTAAATGGTGATTTTCTTTCCAGAAGGAATTGCCCAGATCTAGCAGAGGAATCATTACCAATGGCAGATACAGCCTTATGTAATGCTTTTTGTTGTTTGTTTTGTTTTTGAGATGGAGTCTTGCTGTGTCGCCCAGGTTGGAGGGCTGTGGCACAATCTTGGCTCACTGCAACCTCCACCTTCTGGGTTCAAGTGATTTTCCTGCCTCAGCCTCCTGAGTAGCCGGAATTACAGACACATGCCACCATGCCTGACTATGAAATGCTTTTCTTAAATAAGTCTTGAAAGTCAAAAACATTCATTGACCTAGGGCTACAGAATGGATATTGTGTTAACAGGCATGAAAACTACATTAATCTCCTTGCAAATTTTAATCAGAGTTCTAGGTTGACTGGTGAATTGTCAGTGAACAGTAATATTTTGAATGAAATCTTTATTTCTGAGCAGTAGGTCTCAACAATGAGCTTAACATATTAAGTAAACCATACTGTAAACAGATGTTCTGTCATCCGGGTTTTGCCATTCCATTTCTAGAGGACAGGCAGAGTATAATTAGCATAATTTTTAAATACCCTAGGATTTTCAGAATAGTAGATGAGCATTGACTTCAACTTAAAGTTGCCAGCTGCATTAACCACTAACAAGAGAGTCAGCTTGTCTATTAAAGCTTTGAAGTCAGGCATTGACTTCCTTTCTCCAGCTATGAAAGTCTTAGATGGCATCATCTTCCATCAGAAGGCTGTTTTTGTCTACAATGAAAATCTGTTTTTAGTATAGCCACCTTCTTCAATTATCCTAGCTAGATCTTCCAGATAACTTGCTGTAGCTTCTCCGTCAGCATTTGCTGCTTCACCTTGCATTTTTGTGTGATGAAGATAGATGGCTTATTTCCTTCAACCTCATGAACCAACCTCTACTAGCTTCAAACTTTCCTACTGTAACATTCTCACCTCTCTCAGTTTTCATAGAGTTGAAGTATGTTAGGGCCTTGCTCTGGATTAGGTTTTTGCCTAAGTGAATTTTGTCACTGGTTTGTCTTTGATTTAGACCACTGAAATTTTCTCCATATCAGCATGTAATAAGGCTGTTTCATTTTCTTATCATTCAGGGTTTTGCTGGAGTAACACTTCTAATTTTCTTCAATAACTTTTTCTTTGCATTCACACCTTGGCTCATTATTTAGTGCAAGATGCCTAGCGTTCAGCCTATTTTGATTTTTGAAGTGCCTTCTTTATTAAGTCTAATCATTTTCTAGCTTTTGATTTAAAGTGAGAGACATGAAACTCTTTATTTGACGTGAATACTTACATGACATTGTAGGGTTATTAATTGGCCTAATTTAAATATTGTTGTGTCTCAAGGTATAGATAGTCCTGACAAGAAGGAGAAAGATGGGGGAAGTGCTGGTAGGTAGAGCAGTCAGAACACATGCAACATTTATGTATTAAGTTTGCTGCCTTATGTGAGTGCAGTTTATGGTGCCACAAAACAATACAATAGTAACATCAGAGACCATATATGACCATAACTGATATAATACTGAAAATTTTTGAAATATTATAAGAATTGCCAAAATGTAACACAGAGACACAAAGTGAGCAAATGATGTTGGAAAATTGTTACCAATAGGCTTTCTTGATACAGGATTGCCACAAACAAATGTTAATAAACACAATATCTGTGAAGCACAATAAAGCAAATAACAAAAAAACTGAGGTGTGTCTGTTGCAATCACATATTGTTTAAAACAGTGAATACATTTCTGAGAAATATATTCTTAGGCAGTTTCATCATTGAATAAATATTGTAGAATGTATGTACACAACTCTAGATGTTATAGCTTACTACACACTTAAGCTATAGAGTATCCCTTATTGCTTCTAGGATGCAAACCTGTATGATACATTAGTGAACTGAATACTGTAGGCAATTGTAACACAATGATATGTGTGTGTGCATCTAAACATATCTAAGCATGGAAAAGGTAGAGTAAAAATATGGTGTACGAGATTAAATTTGATACATCTGTATAGGGCTCTCACCATGAATGGAACTCACAGGACTACAAGTTGCTCTGGTTGAGTCAGTGAGTGAGTGGTAAGTGAATGTAAAGGCCTAAGATTGCATTCAACTGAAGACTTTATAAACACTGAACATTTAGGCTGTGCTAAGTTCACTTAAAAGATTGTTTTTTCTTAAAAATAAATTAAGCTTGGCTTACTGTAACTTTTTTACATCATAAAATTTTTATTTTTTTCAACTCCTTGACTGATTAAAAATAATACTTAGCTTACAACACAACATTTCATAGCTGTACAAAAATATTTTCTTTGTTTATATGCTTATTTACAACCTTCTTAAAAATAATTTTTAATGCTTTCATTACTTTTTAAACTTTTTTGTTATAAACTAAGACACAAAAATACACTTGATCCTAGGCCTACACAGAGCCAGAATCATGAATATCACTGTCTTCTACCTCCACATCTCAGATTTTCAGGGGCAATTACTTGCATGAAGCTGTCATCTCCTATGATAACAATGACTTCTTCTTAAATACCTCCTGAAGGACCTGCCTGAGGCTGTTTTACAGGTAATTTTTTTTTATAAGTTACTCTTTCACAATAGTACATTCTAAATAATGATGAGAAGTGCAGTATAGTAAACAACAGGCGATAGGCATTTTCAGCTTCATTATAATCTTATGAAATCACCATCATATATGTGGTCCATCACTGACTGATATTATGTGGTGCATGACTGTGAATCTTTTGTTCTGACCAGGTTAATCTATTTTGTAGTCAGTCAAGAAAAGAATGCTCATTTGTCACCACTAAAATTTTGTATCAACTAACTCTCCCCTAACCAGATCTGGTGCTCTCTCTCTCCTTCTAATATGTTTATTATCTCTTAGGGGTTATTGAGATATTATTCTTTTTACTTAACTTTATTTATTCCCTAAGATGGTTCTTGAGTACATAACAGACAGTGAACTAGTTTGTATTTTCTATAATGTTTAGAATGCTGCTATATGCATCGAAGTTGCATGCAGGTGATTTTTGAAGCTCTAAACTCATTAACAGACTACTGTAAATGGTTACTTTTCTTTCAACTCCCTACAGGCAATTCATCTCACTTATTTATCTGTTACTAGTAGACTCTCCCTTTTGCTATCATGAACCATGTAATAGGTTTCTTCATGGGAGAATAGTTGGAATTAACATTACAGACTCTCCTGTTTTTAGTTTCATTAAGTATTACTTAGAATTTTTCTGCTAATTGATAAAAACCTTGAAAATGAACATTAGGAATTTGAGCTAATTTCATTAGAAAAACATATGTCATTCTATTTTAAAATATGTGAAGAATGATTCAATAAAATGGTCCTTCAAGATCAACATGTCATGGGGAACAGGGAGAGATGGGAGTAAATGAGCCCAGCTAGGTGTCTACTACAATGCTCACCAGCAGGCTCATTACTGGATATATACCCTCCAAAATATAGATCATTATACCAAAAAAACTCTCACTTGTATGTTCATCACTATGTTATTCACAATAGCAATTACATGGAATCAATCTATGTGCCTATCAGTAGTGAATTGGATAAAGTAAGTGTGGTCCATATACACCATAGCATCCATAAAAAGATGAGATCATGTTCCTTGCAGCAACATGGACGGAGCTAAAGACCATAGTCCTAAATGAATTAACACAGGAACAGAAAACCAAATAACCACAGTTTCTATTTTTTCCATGTTTATGTCCATGTTTTTTCAATGTTTAGCTCTCACTAATAAGTGGGAGCTAAACTACTAGACTACTAGAGGGAGGAGGGAAGAAAGTGGGAGTGAGATGAAGAAATAGCTACTGGGTACTATGCTCACAAATGGAGTCCAATATACCCATGTAACAATTCTACACATGTACCCCCCATATCTAAAATAAAAGCCAAAATAAAGAGCACACCAAACTCAAAGCTGGCAGAAGACAAGAAATAACCAAAATCTGGGCTGAACTGAATGGAATTGAGAGGTGAGATCTCAAAACCTTTCTTTTGTGGCGACATAATTCAACTCATAGTATCCACTATCCCTTATCCATTGAAATATTTTGTTTTTTACTTCTCCAGCACTACTTCTAATTCATAGCAATTTTAATATTCTTATGGATAATCTTTCCAGTCTTCTGTTCTCTTAGGTCCTTGAAATATTTTTCAGTGAACCTGTACTTTGTTTCACCTCAGTAATATGGTTAGGCTTTGTGTCCCAACCAAATTTCATCTTGAATTGTAATCCCCAGGTGTTAAGAGAGAAACCTGTTGGGAGGTGATTAAAACATGTGGGCAGTTTCGCTATGTTGTTCTTGTGATAATGAGTGAGTTCTTATGAGATCTGATGGTTTTATAAGTGTTTGGCAAGTTCCTCCTTTGCACGCTTTGCTCTCTCCTGATGCCATGTCAAAAAGCTCTTTGCTTCCCCTTTGCCTTCCTCCATTATTGTAAGTTTCCTAAGGCCTCACCAGCCATGTGGAACTCTGAGTCAATTAAACCCCATTCCTTTATAAATTACTCAGTCTTGGGTATTTCTTTATAGCAGTGTGAGAATGGACTGATACACTAGGCTTCTCATTTTTATTGAGAAATCCAAGACTTTACTGTTACACGCGTCCATGTGAAGAGGCCACCAAACAGGCTTTGTGTGAGCAACAAGGCTGTTTATTTCACCTGGGTGCAGGTGGGTTGAGTCCGAAAAGAGAGTCAGCAAAGGGTGGTGGGATTATCATTAGTTCTTATAGGTTTTGGGATAGGCAGTGGAGTTAGGAGCAAAGTTTTGGAGGCAGGGGTTGGATCTCACAAAGTACATTCTCAAGGGTGGGGAGAATTACAAAGAACCTTCTTAAGGGTGGGGGAGATTACAGAGTACATTGATCAGTTAGGGTGGGGCAGAAGCAAATCACAATGGTGGAATGTCATCAGTTAAGGCTATTTTCACTACTTTTGTGGGTCTTCAGTTACTTCAGGCCATCTGGATGTATATGTGCAGGTCACAGGAGGTGTGATGGCTTAACTTGGGCTCAGAGGCCTGACAAGAAATGTCTATACAGACTGTCTCCTCTTCCTTTCTTCCAATTTTTCCTTAAATACACTCTACTCAGGACTCATATCACATTTGCATTAAAACCCTTGTCAAGTTCACCAATGACATTTATGTTCCTAAACAAAATGGTTAACTTTCAGTTCCCATCTTACTTGACATATTATGTATTTGACACTAGTGATCATTTCCATCAACTTGAAATATTTATTTTTTTCCATTTTATTTCCAGAACAACATTATTCTATATTATTTTTTATTCCGATTTCTGTTTTTTTTTGTGCATAATCACTTTTAAAGTTTCCTTTCCATTTTTCTGATCTTAATAATTAGAGTGATGTAGGCCTTAATAACCTTCTTTATCTACCCACCCTCATGTCTAGATAGTGTTAACCTATGTTGTGGCTTTAAATTACATATCTATGCCAATGGCAACAAAATTTATTATCTCTAGTATAAACTTCTACCTTGAATTCAAGACTCATACATCCCACTGTCTTCTCAGCATTTCCTCTTGGTTCTCTAGGCATCTCAGTATTAACATATCCCCAAAATCTCCTAATTTCTCCTTTCCGAAAGTTGCTCCTCTGTTATTTACCATTTAAGTAAATGACAATCCAAAATCTTAGATTTATTATTTACTCACCTCTTTCCCTTACATCTGTTAGCCATTTCATCATCCAAACTCAGCTACGCTCAACTTTAAAATGTCTTTAGAATTTGAGAATCTGGCTACTTCTCATCACCTTCTACCTATCCTGGCCAAAACTCCCATCATATTTTACCTGAATTATTACATTAACCTACTAAATGTTTATCCTATTGTGTTTCAGTTTTTTCATCTTTTTGTGTCTTAGGTCACTCATCTTAATATCCCAGTTTCGATAATTACCGCTGTAATTTATAGTAGTAATTCCTTTACAGGATTTACAGTCTGTTGATACTACCATCTTTTCACTCTTTCTCACCATCTTTTGTGGGTTGGTGCAAAACTGGAGATATCACATTACAGTATCAGAGCCAAATATTATGGGTAATTTCTAGTTAATATAAATAGTGAAAGAGGTAAATCATGTGGAATGCAGATTGTGTAGCTCCCCAGGTCCACTTAGCTCCACTTTTATCCTGGATTTTGTTATTGAATAGTGAAGATTCCCCAGATCCTACCAGTGTCATCTCATCTCCTAATAATTTTGATTGTCTTGGATTCACCGAAGTGAGGGCTAAACTCCAAGAAAGTCTCATAACATTTGTTGTAACTTCCTAATATACCAATCTGATCTGATCTAACCCTTGCAGTCACTGGCTCTTCCCAGCACTTCTGGGCTTAGATGTAGCTGCTAAACTGCAAGGAGTATGGAATCAGGCATCTCCAGTGACTGGAAGGGCAGTGAGTCAAAACACAGAAAAGAGAAAGAATTAACAATCTATGATTCTGCTTTTCTCTTACAGATAAACTTTTAATGCATGATGATTCACCATGGCATTTTCAGATATTCCGTGCGATCAAACAACAAGCTGTTTCCTCGTTAAGCCATTGGTGACTTTTTCACGCTCATTTTCTGTTGTGTCATCTGTCTTTTCCTTACTCCGGATGCCCTGAAATAACATGACTAACATCCCCATCCCATCCCCCACACCAATAAACATTAATACACAGGCTTTGTTTTTAATGACTCTCATCTAAGACATCAAAATTGTTGAATATTTTTCCAAATGGTGGAATCATAGATAGTACATGGGTATATTCACTATTCTAACATCTAGCAAAATGAACATTAGAACATTTTATTTCCTATATGGCTTACTTTCTCTTCTGGCATTTACTTTGTGAAGTAGACGTGGATTAAATTTATCTATTTTCATGTCCATAGGGAAGAAAATCATAGATTATTTAACACTTTATGATGGAAAAACTTTAGGTTACATAGCAAGGAGTCAAGTTCAACATGGGGGAAATGCTCAGGGCTGCAACTTTTTAAAGCTGTCTCCACAAATGAAGGCATTTCTCCAGGTTTAAAAATTATGAGTTGTTTAGTAAAAATAAATGAGATTATGTTCTTATAACAACTTAAAGAAGCTGCTTCATTAACTAAAGAAAATAAAACATACCTGTTAAAATCTTGTACATCTATTATTCATATAGTTGTTTGTCATATCAAGTAGCTTATGGGCAGAGACTATGGCATTTTCTAGATATAGAATGATATCATCTGAAAAGAGGGATAGTTTGACTTCATAACTGGTTGTCTTTATATCTTTCTCTTGCCTGATTGCACTGTCCAGGACTTTCAATACTATGTTCCATAAGAGTAGTGAGAGCGAGGACCTTTGTCTTGTGCCAGTTTTCAAGGGGAATGCTTCTAGGATTTGCCTATTCAGGATAATGTTGGCTGTGGGTTTGCCATATATGTATCTTACTACTTTAAGAACTTCTTAATTTCTGCCTTAATTTCTTTATTTACCCAAAAGTCATTCAGAAGGAGGTTTTTTTTTTTTTTATTATTTCCGTGTAATTGCTTGATTTCAAGTGATTTTTTTTTTTTTAAAGTCTTGATTTCTACTTCTATTGTGCTGCAGTTCAAGAGTGTTTTTGGTATGATTTCAGTTATTTTGTATTCGCTGAAGATTGTTTTATGTCTGATTATGTGGTTAATTTTAGAGTATGTGTCATGTGATGGTGAGAAGAATGTACATTCTATCGCTTTTTAACTACAGAGTTCTGTATATGTCTTTCAGATCCATTCGATCCAGTGCTGAGTTAAGGTCATGAATATCTGTGATGATTAATATTAAGCGTCAACTTTATTGTTTGATAGACGCAAAGTATTGTTTCTAGGTGTGTCTGTGAGAGTGTTGCCAAAAGAGATTAACATTTGAGTCAGTGGAACTGGGAGAGGAAGACAACCCTCAATCTGGGTGGGCACCATCCAGTAGGCTGCCAGCATGGCTAGAAAAAGAAGGCAGAAGAAGGTGCAATAAGCTGACTTGCTGAGTCTTCCGGCTTTTGTCTTTCTCAAGTGCTGGTTATTTCCTGCATTCAAACATCAGACCCCAAGTTTTTCAGTTTTTGGACTCTTGGACTTACACCAGTGGTTTGCCAAGGGTTCTCGAGACTTTGGCCACAGACTGAGGGCTGCACTGCTGGCTGGTTTCCATGCTTTTGAGGCTTTCAGACTTGTACTAAGTCACTACTGGCTTTTTTACTCCTCAGCTTGCAGATGGCCTATGGTGAGACTTCACCTTGTGATTGTGTGAGTCAAGTCTCCTTAATAAATTCCCTTTACTATGTACATATATCCTATTAGTTCTGTCCTCCTGCAGAACCCTGACTAATGCAATATTTCTGTAATTTTCTGCCCTGATAATCTGTCTAATACTGTCAGCAGAGTGTTGAAGTCTCTCACTGTTATAGTATGAAAGTCTAAGTCTCTGTGTAGATCTCTAAGAATTTGCGTTATGAATCTGGGTGCTCCTATGTTGGGTACATATATATTTTGGATAGTTAGTTCTTCTTGTTGAATTGAACCCTATACTATAATGTAATGTTTTCTTTTGTCTTTTTTTTTTTCAATCTTTGTTGGCTTAAAGTCTGTTTTGTCTGAAATTAGAATTGCAACCCCTGCTTTTTTCTGTTTTCCATTTGCTTCATAGATTTTCCTCCATCCCTTTATTTTGGAACTATGAGTGTCACTGAATGTGAAATGGATCTCTTAAAGACGGCACACCTTTCAGACTTGCATTTTATTCAGTTTGCAACTCTATCCCTTTTAAATGGAGTATTTAGCCCATTAACGCTCAAGGTCACTATTGATATATGTGGTTTTGATCCTGTCATCATGATGTTAGCTGGTGATTGTGCAGGCTTGTCTGTGTCATTGCTTTACAGTATCACTGGTTGTGATGGTTAACTGAGTATGAACTTGATTGAATTGAAAGATGTGAAATGTTGCTCCTGGGTGTGTCTGTGATGATGTTGCCAAAGGAGATTAACATTTGAGTCAGTGGACTGGGAAAGGCAGACCCACCTTTAATATGGGTGGGCATAATCTAATCAGCTGCTAGCAGGGCCAGACTAACAAGCAGACAGAAGAACATGAAAAGACTAGAATGGCTTAGCCTCCCAAACTACATCTTTCTCCCACACTGCATGCTTCCTGCCCTTGAACGTCAGACTCCAAGTACTTTAACTTTGGAAAATGAACTGGCTTCCTTGCTCCTCAGCTTGCAGATGGCCTATTGTGGGACACTGTGATCGTGTGAGTTAATACCCATTAATAAACTCCCCTTTGTATGTACATCTATTATATTGGTTCTGTCCCTCTAGAGAACCCTGACTAATACAGATATTGGTACCAGGAGTGGTTCTAGAGGAACAGAATATTAAGGATGGAGTTCTTTCATTGGTTTTGTGGTTTCTGGAGTTGGCTGCTTAATGTGATTAGACTTCAAAATGCTAAGGACTCTGCTTTTAATAGTATGGAGAACACTGATAGTCCTTGGCAAGAACTGTTTAGAGAGTTGTGCAAAATAAATGCATTTGACACTCCAGATTCACCACTTGTGAGAGTCAAGGAGTTTAATAACTCTGTACATATTACCTTTGACCATATGTGGAGAACCAAAAGAACACAATAAAGTTGGTTGGTTTCTCCTAAGTCCACTGGACAAAGTGATGAAAAAAAAAAAAAAAAAAGCTGAACTCAGGGATTCTAACTCCCATCTTCAGAAGTAAATACTGAGCCTCAAATCTGCTAAGATCGCCCTGAGTGAGAGTCTTATCGCCTGTAGAGAAAGAGCTGAAATTGTGGAAAATCCAACACAGGTTCTTATAATGCAAGCGGCTGACCTGCAACAAAATGTGCATGCACAGCCTTGCCAGGTGTCTACTGTTAAAGTGAGGCCATTGATTTGTAAAGAATGGGACCCTGCAACTTGGAATGGTGATGTGTGGGAGGACCTTGATGAAGCTGGGGACACTGAGCTTGTAAACTCTAATGAAACTTTTTTGCCAGAAGGAACAGCTACCCCATCCCCAATAGTGGCAAGATCCCCTCCAAGACCCATGCTGCCATCAGCCTTTCCACCTTTGTCTGAGGAGATAAACCCTGCACTAACTGAGGCAACAGTGATGGCCTCTCCTGAGGCAGTTGTGAGGCGAGATAATGTTTATTCTCCTCAATACCCACCCCCAACACCCTTGTGTGCTTCTAGACCTATAACTAGACTGAAGTCCCAGTGGGCCCATAGAAGTGAGGCTCAGAGTGTGACCCATGAGGAGGTGCACTATGCTTGAAAAGAACAGCTTGAGTTTTCTAATTTATATAAGCAGGAATCTAGATAACAGGCATGAGAATGGATATTAAGGGTGTAGGATAATGGTGGAAGGAACATAGAGTTGAATCAGTCTGAATTTTTTGATTTGGGCCCACTAGGTAGGGATTTTGCATTTAATGTTGCACCTCAGGGAGTTAAAAAACGTTCTAAGAGTTTATTGCTTTGTTAGCTGAATTATAAATTAAAAGATGGCCCACTGTGAGTGAGCTGGAAATGCCTGATTTTCTCCCTTGGTTTAATGTAGAGGAAGGGATCCAAAGGCTTGTGGAGATTGGAATGGAGGAGTGGATTAGTCACTTTAGACCTACTTATCCCAGCTAGGAGGGTCCAGAAGATATATCCTTGAACAATGCTTTGTGAAATAGATTTGCGAAGGCAGCACCTGCATCTTTGAAGAGCTCTGTATGAATTGCTCTTCTCTGTATGACAGATCGAACAGTGGGAACCACAGTCACTTAACTGCAAAATTTAAATGTAATGGGAATAATTGGATACTGAGGTGGCAGGGGACAAGTGGGGACACTCAACCATCAAAGGCAAAATGGGCATAGCCACCATAATGGACAGCAGGGGCAAAGCAGAAATCAGAATAATTTGACTCGTACAGAGCTCTGGCATTGTCTAATTAATCAGGGTTTCTGTAGAAGTGAAATTCATAGGAAGACTATTGCATCCCTATTTAATTTATATAAGCAGGAAACTTCCAGGTCAAGTGGACAAAAGACTAATTGGAATTATAAAAACTGAGAATCACAGCCCTCAATCAATAACCAGGTGAGTCAGTTTACAGACCCAGAATCCCTTGAATGCAAGGGAGGCCAGGTCCCTTTGTTGAGGAAGGAACTCACTACACTACCAACAATTTATGCTGTTAATCTTTCTCCCATCTTTCCCCAAGGAGACATCTGATCTTTTACCAGAGTAACTGTGTATTGGGAAAGGGAAATAATCAGACATTCTGGGGACTACTGGACACTGGTTCTGAGCTGCCATTGATTTTAGGGGACCCGAAACAGCATTATGGTTTTCCAGTTAAAGTAGGGGCTTATAGAGGTCAGGTAATTAGTGGAGATTTAGCTCAGGTTTGACTTACAGTGGGTCCAATGGGTCCTCAGACTCATGCTGTGGTCATTTCCCTAGTGCCAGAATGCATAATTGGCATAGACATACTTAGCAGCTCGCAGAACCCTCCACACTTGCTGCCTGGTTGGTAGGGTGAAGGCTATTATGGTGGAAAAGGTCAAATGAAAGCCATTAGAGCTGCCTCTACCTAAAAAAAAGTAAATAAAAGACAATATTGCATCTCTGGAGGGATTGTGGAGATTAGTGCTGCAATCAAGGACTTGAAAGATGCAGGGGTGGTTATTCCCACCACATCCCCTTTCAACTCTCCCATTTGGTCTGTGCAGAAGACAGCTGGATGTCGGAGAACGACAGTGGATTATCATACATTAACTAAATGGTGACTCCAATTGCATCTGCTGTACAAGATGTGGTTTCATTGCTTGTGCAAATTAACACATCTCCTAGTACCTGGTATGAAGTCATTGGCTTGACTAATGTCCTTGTGTCCATTCTTGTCCATAAGGCCCACCAGAATCAATCTGTCTTCAGCTGGCAAGGTCAGCAATATAACTTTATTGTCCTACCTCAGGAGTATATCAACTCTCTGGCTTTGTGTCATAATCTTGTTTGGAGCGACCTTAATTGATTTTCCCTTCCAAAAGATATCACACTGGTTCATTACATTGATGACATTACACTGATTGGATCCAGTGAGCAAGAAGTAGCAAACATATTGGACTTATTGGTGAGATATTTGCATGCCAGTGGGTGGGTAATAAACCTGACTAAAATTCAAGTACCTTCTACCTCGATAAAATTTCTAAGGGTCCATTGGTGTGGGACCTGTCAAGATATTCCTTCTCAGGTGAAGGATAAATTGCTGCATTTGGTCCCTCCTACAACCAAGAAGAGGCACAATGCTTAGTGGGCCTATTTGGATTTTGGAGGCAATACATTCCTCATTTAGGTGTGTGTTACTCCAGCCCATTTATTGAGTGACCTGAAAGGCTGCCAGTTTTGAGTGGGGTCCAGAACAGAAGAAGGCTCAACGACAGGTCCAGGCTTCTGTGCAAACTGCTCTGCCACTTGGGCCATATGACCCAGCAGACTCAATGTTGCTTGAGGTATCAGTAGCAAATAGGGATGCTGTTTGGAGCCTTTGGCAGGTCGCCACAGGTGAATCACAGCAGAGGCCTGTAGGATTTTGAAGCAAGGCCCTATCATCTTCTGCAGATAACTACTTTCCTTTTGAGAGACAACTCTTGGCCTGTGACTGGGCTTTGGTGGAAACTGAATGTTTGACTATGAGTCAAGCCACCATGCAACCTAAACTGCCTATCATGACCTGGGTGCTTTCTGACCTATCTTGCCATAGAGTGGTTCATGCACAGCAGCACTCCATCATTAAATGATCAAATGGAAGTAGTATATACGTGATTGGGCTTGAGCAGGTCCTTAAAGCACAAGTAAGTTACATGAGGAAGTGGCTCAAATGCCCATTATTTCCATTCCTGCCTTCTCTCCCTCAGCCTGCACCAATGGCCTCATGGAGAGTTCCCTGTGATCATTTGACAGAGGGAGAGAAGTCTAAGGCCTGGTTCACAGATGCTTCTGCATATGCAGACCCCGCCCACAAGTGCACAGCTGCAGCACTACAGTCCCTTTCAGGACATCCCTGAAAGAAAGTAGTGAAGAGAAATCTTCCCAGTGGGCAGAATTTCAAGCAGTGCACCTAGTTGTGCACTTTTCATGTAAGGAAAAATGGCTAGATGTGCAATTATATACTGATTCATGGGCTGTAGCCAATAGATTGACTGGATGACCAGGGACTTGGAGGAAATATGATTGGAAAATTGGTGACAAAGCAATTTGGGGAAGAGGTATATGGATAGACTTTTCTGAGTGGCCAAAAAAAGGGGATGATATTTGTATCCCATGTGAGTGCTCACCAATACGTGACCTTAGCAGAAGAGATTTTAATAATCAAGTGGATAGGATGACCTGTTCTGTAGATACTACTCAGCCTCTTTTTCTAGCTTCCCCTGTCATCACTCAATGGGCCGATGAATAAAGTAGCCATTGTGGCAGGGATGGAGGTTACGCATAAGCTGAGGAACATGGATTTCCAGTCACCCAGGCTGACTTGGCTATGTCCACTGCTGACTGCCCAATTTGCCAGCAGCAGAGACCAACACGAGCCCTCAATATGGCCCTATTCCTCAGGGTGTTCAGCCAGTTGCCTGGTGGCAGGTTGATTATACTGGACCTCTTCCATCATGGAAAAGGCAGAGAGGTTTGTCCTTACTGGAATAGACACTTATTCTGGATATAGGTTTGCCTATCCTGCATGCAATACTTCTGCCAAGACTACCATCTGTAGACTCATGAAATGCCTTATCCACCGTCATGGTATTCCACACAGCATTGCCTCTGACCAAGGCACTCACTTTACATCTAAAAAAATGTGGCAGCTGGCTCATGCTCATGGAATTCACTGGTCTTACCATGCTCCCCATCATCCTGAAACAGCTGGATTGATAGAATGATAGAATGGCCTTTTGAAGTCACAACTAAAATGCCAACTAGGTTATAATACTTTGCATGGCTGGGACAAGGTTCTCCAGAAGGCTGTCTTTGCTCTGAATCAGCGTCCAATATATGGTGCTTTTTCTCCTATAGCCAGGATTCATGGTTCCAGGAATCGAGGGGTGGAGTTGGAAGTGGCATCACTCACCTTTACCCGTAGTCACCCACTAACAACATTTTTGTTTCCTGTTCCTGTGACATTGTGTTCTGCTGGCCCAGAGGTCTTAGTTTCAGAGGGAGGAATGCTGCCACCAGCAGGCACAGCAATGATTCAACTAAACTGGAAATTAAGATTGCCACCTGGAAATTAAGATTGCCACCTGGAAATTAAGATTGCCATATTTTGCACTTCTCCTACCTTTACGCCAACAGACTAAGAAGGGAGATACAGTGTTGGCTGGGATGATTGACTCAGACCATCAAGATTATATCAGTCTACTACTCTGTAATGGAGGAAAGAAAGGTTATGCATGGAGTACAGGAGATTCATTAGGGTGTCTCTTCTTATTACCATGCCCTGTGATTAAAGTCAATGGGAAACTACAACAGCCCAATTCAGGCAGGACTACAATTGGCCCAGATCCTTTTAGGAATGAAGGTTTGGGTCACTCTATCAGAAACAACAACAACAACAACAACAACAACAACAGCAACAACAAATCCACAACCTACTGAGGTGCTTCCTGAAGAAAAAGGGAACAAAGAATGGGTAGTAGAAGAAGGTAGTCATCAATATCAGCTATGACCACGTGACCAGTTGCAGAAACGAGAAATGTAATTGTCATGAGTATTTTCTCCTTCTTTTTTTTTTTTTTAAAAAAAAACATGTATACATGTTTGCACATGTATACACTTGTACTAAGAAAATGTCTTTATTTCCTTTTTTCTTTTATCATATGATATAAGATTTATTGACTTCGTATCAGCATTTAAGTGTTGTTAACTTTATGTAATAGCATTTGGGTTGGGGATTGGTGCCTTTCCAGTTGTACAAAGAATAGTTGCATTATGTTAGGCATAATTGGGATCTTATTATGGTCTTTATTTGAAGATTATGTATAATCTTAGGACATGTGTTTGGGTTCAAGTTAACAAGGGCTGGACTTGTGGTGGTTAATACTGAGTGCCAACTTGATTGGAATGAAGGATGTAAAGGTATTGTTCCTGGATGTGTCGGTGAGGGTGTTGCCAAAGGAGATTAACATTTGAGTCAGTGGACTGGGAAAGGCAGACCCACCCTTAATGTGGGTGCGTACAATCTAATCAGCTACTAGAGGGGCCAGAATAAAAATCAGCCGTAAGAACATGAAAAGACTAGACTGGCTTAGCTTCCCAGCGTACATCTTTCTCCCATGCTGCATGCTTCCTGCCCTTGCAGGAAGCTCCAAGTTCCCGAGCTTTGGGACTCAGGCTGGTATCCTTGCTCCTCAGATTGCAGATGGACTATTTGGTGTCCTTGTGATTGTGTGGTTAATACTCATTAATAAATTCCCCTTTATATATACATCTATTCTATTAATTCTGTCCCTCTAACAAACCCTGACTAATACACTGGTCTTTCTAACTAGGCTGAATTAGATGAAATGACAGAAGTAGAATTCAGAATATGAATAGAAATGAAGATCATTGAGATTTAAGAGAATGACACAACCCAATTCAAGGAAACTAAGAATCACAATAAAATAATACAGGTGCTGACAGATGACATAGCCAGTATAAAAAAGAAACTAACTCATCTGATGGAGCTGAACAATGCACTACAAGAATTTCACAATGCAATGACAGGTATTAACAGCAGAATAGCCTGAGCAGAGGAAAGAATATCAGGACTTGAAGAGTAGCTGTCTGAAATAAGGGAGTAAGACAAAAATAAAGAAAAAAATTAAAAGGAATGAATAAAACCCCCAAGAAATATGGGATTATGTAAATAGACCAAATCTACAAATCATTGACATTCCTGAAAGTAAAAGGAGAAAGCAAACAACTTGGTAAATGTATTTCAGGACATCACCCATGAAAACTTCCCCAACTTCACTAGGGAGGCTGACAATTAAATTCAGAAAATACTGAGAACCTCTGCAAGATTCTACACAAGAAGAAAGAAGATCATCCCTAAGACACATAACCATTAGATGTTCAAAAGTTGAAATGAAAGAAAGAATATTAGGGAAGCTAGGGAGAAGGGGCAGGTCTCCAATGAAGGGAACCACATCAGGCTAACAGCAGACCTCTCAGCAGAAACCTTACAAGCCAGAAGAGAGTAGGATTCTATATTTAACATGTTTATAGAAAAAATTTTTCAACCAAGAATTTCATATCCAGCCAAACTAAGCTTTCTGAGTGAAGGAGATATAAGATCCTTTTATGACAAGCAAATGCTGACCTTGTTTGTTACCACCAGACCCACTATACAAGATATATTGAAAGGAGCACGAATTATGGAAAGGAAAACAATTACCAGCCAATACAAAAACAAACTTAAGCAGTACAGATATTGATACAATGGAAAAGAGAAATAAAAACTTAGTATTATTGTGAGAGCAACATTGACTTCACAGACATTTAAAAGTTCTCAGCTTCTCCAGGGATCCAGGGACTACATTTGCAGAAACTCAGCTGAAGATACTACCCAAACTGGATCTTGAATAGAGGAGGGTATAACTTCTTAAGTTTTTAGAAATTGCTTATAAAGTCACGTTGAAAAATAAGATATTTGGTATTTCCAGATCCATTATTCTTGAGATAAAATTAAGAAACTTATCTTTATGTTTTTGTCTTTCTTTCCTATATGCCCTTAACTCCAGGTTTATTTCAGAGATATCTATTTGTCACTCAAAAAGCATGTCTGAATGGAAATTTTCTTTTCTACTAAGTCCTTGATTTTCTTTAATTTTTAACTTGTACTTATTTAACTTTTATTTCATTTATTTATTACATTTATTTAATTTTATTTTGGTTTGTTATATAGGTAAATTTTGTGTCACAGAAGTCTGGTGTACAGATTATTTCATTACACAGGTCATAAGTTTGTATCCAATAGGCAGTTTTTCAATCCTCACCCTCCTATCACCGTCCACCCTCAAGTAGGCCCCAATGTCTGCTTTTCCCTTCTTTGTGTCCATATGTACTCTGTAAGGTTAGCCAAAAGAAAGAAAAAATAGACCCAAAGTCAGGCAAGCAAGTTTTCATTAACCTGCTCCTTAACAGTCAGAGAGGAAGAAGCCCCAAGCTTACAGAATGAGGGGTTTACAGTGGGGAGGGAAGTTTGAGGGGGTTCTTTGGTATGGCCACATCCCGGGGTTGTTTGCTGGTTAATTTTGTCACATATCACCTTGTGACATTCATGGTGGTAGCTAGAGGAAGAACAGGAACTTATAGGAAGGTGTAGGTAAAGTTTGTTTATGCTTCCCATGACCTCCGCCTGTGCAGTATGACTGGTTTGTAATTGGGGTTTGCTTATGACAGCAAGGTCTGATAAGTGAAGTCTGCTGGTTTCACCGCTTAAGGGCTGAGAAATGTAAAGAGGCTTGGGGAAAGCCTGGGCGGCATGGAGAAGAGTTGCAGAGCATTAGGTGGAGAGGTGGGCAGCACCAAGAAGGTTTCTTGGTGCGGTATGTCCCTAACATACTCAATGCTTAGCTCTTACTTATAAGTGAGAAAATGCAGTATTTGCTTTTCTCTTCCTGTGTTAGTTTGCTTAGGATAATGGCCTCCAGCTCCATCCATGTTGCTGCAAAAGACATGTTCTCATTCTTTTTAATGGCTGCAGAGTATTCCATGGTGTACATAAACCACATATTCTTTATCCAGTCTCCCACTGATGGGCATATAGGTTGATTCCCTGTCTTTGCTATTGTAAATAGTGCTATGATGAACACATGCATGCATGTGTCTTTATGTTAGAATAATTTATATTTCTTTGGGTATATACCTAATAATGGAAATACTGGGTTGAATGTTGATTATGTTTTAAGGTTTTTGAAAAATGGCCAAACTGCTTTTCTAAATGATTGTGCCAATTTACATGACTACAAGCAGTGTGTAAGCATTCCTTTTTCTCTGCAACCTCACCAGCATCTATTATTTTTTTGACTTTTTAATAATAGCCATGCTGAGTGATGTGAGATGGTATCTCATCTTGATTTTGATTGGCATTTCTCTAATTATTAGTGTTGTTGAGCATTTTTTCATATGCTTGTAGGCTGTTTGTATGTTTTCTTTTGAAATCTGTCTGTTAATGTACTTTGCTCAATTTTTAATGTCATTAAAATTACATAAAGTATGAAGCCTTAGAATAAAAATTATAATCAAGGTAAAAAGCAGTGAAGATAATTAATATCCACAAATGTGGATATTATTCGTTCTGACTTTTATACGTTTAATAAGCACTCATGGAGTACTTTTTTGTGTATGACACCATGGCAAGGCAAACAATAGTTATATAGGCATGAAAATGAAGTATTTTTCTCAAAACATTGTATTCAGTGAGAGAAAGTGAAATGTACTAATAGAAGTATTATAATAGATATAAATTTAGTTATCAATTTTCATGGTAGAATAGCCAAAAATGGATTTTTGGAAAATTTTAAAAACTTTTGTTTTATTATGTGTTAGTAACTGTTCTGTAGACTAAACATGAATTATTTTATTTTCTTCTCATCACAATTTTATGAGGAAATACTGCTATTATCCCCATTTTACATACAGGAAAACCAAAGTACAGTATGGCTATTTAAACTTACTCTAATCTGACTCTCAAGGCTGCAGGTTTAATCATTATGCAAGACTTCAGCATTAAAACTAATATGAAGTTTTTGCTTTTGTGGCCTGAGATTGCTCTGTAATAAATAGAAAAATCATTACCGAGGGAGAATGTACAGGAGCTGTTTCTCTATGTTCTCTTCTAGGAGTTTTATACTTTCTGATCTTATATTTGTGTTATTTTAGTAAATTTTTGTGCATGTTACAAGGGTTCAATTTCATTCTTTGGAGTTTGAAAATCCATTTTTCCTAGGATCACCTATTGAAGAAACTATTCTTTCCTTACTGTGTCCTCTTGGTGCCTTTTTCAAAAATTAGTTGACTGTATATATTTTATTTCCAGACTCTCTATTCTGTTCCATTAGTCTGTGTCTGTTCCTATGCAAGTTCTACACTGTTTTGATTACTATTGCTTTGCAATGTTATATTAAATTGGGAATTGTGATGCTCTCAATTTTTTTTTCTTTCTTGAAATTGTCTTGCACATTTGGAGTCTTTCACAGTTCTAGACGAATTTTAGAAATTTTATTTTTTTTTCTGTAAATGATCTAATATGGTTTGGACCTGTGTTCCAACCCAAATCTCATGTTGAATTGTAATCCCCAGTGTTGGAGGTGGGGCCTAGTGGAAGGTAATTGGATCATGAGGGTGAATTTTTCATGAATGTGTTAGCTTCAGCCCCTCAGTGCTGTTAACAGTGAGTGAGTGAGTTATCATGAGATCTGGTTGTTTAAAAATGCATAGCACCATCCCTGTCTATCTCTCTTCCTTCTACTCTGGCCATGTAAGATATGCCTGCTTCTCCTTCACCTTCTGCCATCATTGTAAGTTTCTGAGACATTCCCAGTAGCAGAAGTCACTATGCATCCTGTACAGCCTGCAGAACTGTGAGCCAATTAAACTCTTTTGTTTATAAGTTATCCAGCTTCAGGTATTTCTCTATTGCAGTGTGAGAAAAAAAGTAATACTAAAAGTTGGTACCAATAATTGCGGCATTGCTACAAAGATACCTGAAAAAGTGGAAGGAGCTTTGGAACTAGGTAATGAACAGAGGTTGTAAGAGCTAGGAGAGCTCAGAAGAAGACAAGAGGATGAGGGAAAATTTGAAACTCCATAGAGACTGTTTAAGTGGTTGCAACCAAAATGCTGATAAAGATATGGAAAATAAAGATCAAGGTGATGAAGTCTCAGATGGAGATGAAGAAGATATTGGGAATTAAAACAAAGGTAACTTTTGTTATGTGTTACCAAACAACATGGCAGCATTGTGGCTCTGCTCTAGGGATTTGTGGAACTTTGTACTTGAGAGTGATGATTTAGGATTATCTGGAAGAAGGAGTTTCTAAGCATCACAGTGTTCAAGATGTGGCCTGGCTGCCTCTAACAACCTACACTCATATGTGTGAGGAAAGCAAAGACCTGAAACTGGAACTGACATTTAAAAGGGAAGTAGAGCATAAAAGTTTAGAAAATGTGCAGCCTGGCCATCTGGTAGAAAAGAGAAGCCCATTTTTTTTAGGGAAGGAATTCAAGCAGGTTGTAGAAATTTGCATAAGTAAAAAGAATCCAAATGTTAATAACCAAGACAAGGAGGAGGCCTCAAAAGCATTTCAAAGACTTTCCCAGCAGTCCCTCCCATCACAAGCCCAGAGACCTAGCAGAGAAGAATGTTTTTGTGAGCCAGGACCAGGACTCCAACACACTGCATATCCTTGGAACACTGCTTCCTGTGTCCCAGCCACTCCATCTCCAGCCATGGCTCAACAGGGTGCAGATACAGCTTGAACTGTTGCTTCAGAGGGTGCAAGCCATAAGCTTTGGCAGCTTCCACATGGAGTTATGCCTGAAGGTGAGCAAAGTGCAAGAGTTGAGTCTTGAGAGCCTCTGCCTAGATTTCAGAGGATGTATGGAAAAGCCTGGTTGTCCTGGTCTGCAGGGACAGACCTTTTATGGAAAACTTCTACTACGGCAGTGTGGAAAGGAAATGTGGGAATGGAGCCTCCACATGGAGTCACCACTGGGGCACTGAATAGTGGAGCTCTGAGAAGAGGGCCACCATCTTGCAGAACCTGGTATTGTACATCCACTGGAAACCTGCACACTGTGCTTTGAAAATCTGAATGCACTCAATCCAGACCATAAGAGCTGCTCAGGGTGCTGATCCCTGCAGAGCCACAGGATCAGAACTGACCAAGGCCTTGGAAACCCATTCATTGCATCAGTGTGCCCTGGATGTGGGACGTGAAATAAAAAGATTTTATTTTGGAACTGTAAGGTTTAATGACTGCCCTGCTGGTTTTCAGACTTGCATGGGGCCTGGAGCCTCTTTCTATTGGCCAAGAAACGTCTGTCATTTAGATTGAAAGTATTTATCCCATTGTATCTTAAAAGTAAGTAATTTTTTTCTATTTTACAGGCTTATAGGTAGAAGAGACTTGCCTTGTCTCAGATGAGACCTTTGATTTTGGACTTCGGAGTTAATGCTGGAATGAGTAAAGACTTTGGTGGACTGTTGGGAAGGCATTACTGTATTTTGAAATGTGAGAGGGACATAAAATTTGGGAGGGGCAGGGAGTGGAATGATATAGTTTGGATCTTTGTTCCCACCCACATCTCATGTTGAATCATAATCACCGATGTTGGAAGTGGGGTTTGGTGGGAAGTGATTGGATTATGGGGGTAGCGTTCTCATAAATGGGTTAGAACCATTCCATCAGTGTTGTTCTCGTGATAGTGAGTGAGTAAGTTATCATGATATCTGGTTGTTTAAAAGTGTGTAGTATCTCCCACTTCTCTCTCTCTTTCTCCTCCTCAGGCCATGTAAAATGTACCTACTTCCCCTTCACCTTCCCCCATAATTGTAAGTTTCCTGAGGCATCCCCAGAAGCAAAAGCTGCTATGCTTCCTGTACAGCCTGCAGAACCATGAGACAATTAGACCTTTTCTTTATAAATTACACAGTTGCAGGTATTTCTTTCTAGCAGTGTGAGAATGAAGTAAAACAGGATGCCAGTGGGATTTTAATAGGTATTGCATTGTTTCTGTATATAGTTTTGAGTAATATAGACATTTTTTAAAATGATAATTCTTCCAGTGCATGAGCATGGGATATATTTCCATTTATTTGTGTCTTGAATTGTTTTTCATTGGTGCTTTGAGGTTTTCAATCTAGAGATCTTTTCCCTCTTTGGTTGAATTTATTCCTAGGTATTTTTTTCATACACTATCATAAATAAGATTGTTTTCTTGATTTCTTTTTCAGTTAGATTGTTATGCATTTATCAAAATGCTAATTATTTTTATATGTGGATTTTGTATCCTGCAACACTATAACATTTGCTATTAGTTTTAAGAATTTTTAAGTGATTTGTTTTTCATTGTTTTATAGATAGAATGATGTCATCTGCAAAAAGAGATAATTTTGCTTCTTTCTTTTCAGTTTGCATGCCTTTTCTGTCTTTGTCTCATGTGATTGTTCTTGCTAATACTTCCAGTATTATGTTGAATAGAAGAAGTGACAGTTGGCATTCTTACTTTGTACTGAATCATAATGGAGAAGACTTCAGGTTTTTCTCCATTAGTTAGAATATTATCTGTGGGTTTTCATAATTGGCTTTTATTTTATTGAAGAAGTTTCTTCTATACCTAAATTGTTGAGAGTTTTTAACAATAAAGAGTGGTGGATTTTACTGAATGCTTTTTTCATGTCAATTGAGATGATCATGTGGTTTGTGTCTTTCATTGTTAATGTGCTATATCCCATGAACTGATTACATATGCTTAATCACTCTTGAATACCAGGAATAAATTCCACTTGGTCACAATATGTAATGCTTTTAATGTGTTGTTAAAATTGGTTTGGTAATATTTTATTGAGAATATTTGCATCAATGTTACTCAGATAAATTGGCCTAAATTGTGTGTGTATGTGTGTGTGTGTGAGAGAGAGAGTGTGTGTGTGTATGTGTGTGTGATGTCTTTGGCTAGGATATCAAAGTGATATTAGCTTGCTAAAATCTGTTTGAAATTATGCTCTCTAGCTCTATTTTTTGGAATATTTAAGAAGCATTTTTATTATATTTTGAATGCTTGAATGTTCTTTGAATGCTTGGTAAAATTCAGCTGTGAAGCCATTTGGTTCTGAGCTTTTCTTTGTCAAGAAGTTTTTAATTACTCTTCAATATCTTTATTTGTTATTGGTCTGTTCAGGTTTTCTCTTTTTTTCCTGATTCAATCTTAATAGGTTATATTTTTCTAAATGGAACTATATTAAACTAAAAAGCTTCTGCAGAGCAGAAGAAATACTCAGAAAATGACATGGAAAACTACAGATTGGGAAAAATATATTTGCATTCCACATATATGATAAAAGAGTAATATCCAAAATTTACATATAACTCATAAAACTCAATAGTGGAAAAACAGATAACTCAATTTTATGGAATGGTAAAAGACCTGAATAGATATTTTCCCAAAACAGACAAAAAAATAGCCAACAGGTATTTTAAAAAGTGCTACACATCATTAGTTATTAGGGAGATGCAAATCAAAATCACTGTGAGATACCACCTCACACTCATTAGGATGGCTACTATTAAAATGTCAAAAGACAACAAATGTTGGTGATGGTGTGGAAAAAAGGGAATTCTTGTACATTGCTGGGGAGAATATAGATTGGTACAGTCATTATGGAAAACAGTATGGAGGTTTCTTAACATAGCCATAATACCCAGTGATCACTTTTCTTAGCATATATCCAAAGGAAACAAAATCATTACATCATAAAGACATCTGCAATCTCATGTTTATTGCAGCATTTTTTACAATAACCAACGTATGGAATAAACCTAAGTGTTCATCAATGAATAAATGGATAAAGCAACTGTGTCACATATATACAATGGAATATTATTTTACACTCAAAAAGGACAAAATATTACAATTTGCCACAACATGGATGAGCCTGGAGGACATTACGCTAAGCTAAATAAGCCAGATACAGAATGAAAAATATTTCATGATCTTACTAATATGTGAAATCTAAAAACAAATTCAAATATACAGAGATGAAGAAATGGGGAGATGTGGGCCAGAGGATACAAAATAGGAATTATGTAGGATTAACAAGTTCAAAATCTAATGTGCGACATGAGGAGTATTGGTGATAAAACTGTATTGTATATGGGATTCATAATAAATGAGTAGATTTTATCTGCTCTTGACATGAAAACAACAAAAAAGAAAGATAGTGGGCAACTATGTGAAATGATTGAAGTGTTCGTTTGCCTCACTAAAGTAACCTTCTTTATCTATATGTATCCTATAACACAATGTCATATACCTTATACATAGTAAAATTTATTTTAAAAAATCATAGAACAAATTAAGAAACAGAAATTGTGCTTCTTTTGTCTTCTGCTGTATAAAAATTTAACCAACCATGCAACAAACGGATGAAAATCGTCTTCTAATATATATTTGGAAAAGCAGAAGTAAAATCTAGTATCAGACAACATTAAATACAAAAGCAGGCCCAATGAAATATATTCTGTTTATATGCCGTAATTTAAGCATGAAGGTACTAATAGGTGATAGTAAAAAGGCGGAAAAATAAATTCTATGAAAAAAAAAGATAAAATCACTTCGGAGGCTATATTAATTTCAGAAATAGTAAAAGACTTATGTGCACTGTTGATTTACAAACTATTTATGGAAATATCTTAAATATGCTCTCAAACATATAATGAATATTTGCATAATTAACTTTGCTTATTTAGCAAGAAAAAATCGATATTCATGTTGCGGTGGGATTTGGGCATTTCTATAATTGAAGCTGTAACTTTGGGTTTTATAACACAGATGTTTTCAGGGCACGTGTGAACTAGTAACGACAGCCACACACTTCATTATTTCTTGGCTATGCATTCATATGTCTACCTCCCATTTGGAGATTTAAATTTCTCATGGATAATTTCGCAACAGTTTTATGCAAAATTCTTGAAATATTTATGTGAATGAATCGCTAAATAAAAATTATTCTAGCATTTTTGACAGTAGGGAAGTTTCACCATACTTTCTGAAAGCATGAAGAGTCCCAGAACTCTTATCCATCTTATTTCTTTCTATATCTTTCATTTCCTCCTCAGCATCTACATGCCAAATCATTGTACGGCAAAGGACACTGACAATAGGGCCACAGTCTTTATGCTAGATAACTGACTGAAGAACACAATGAGAAAGATTTTCTTTCTGTTCCCCCATGTGTGGAGAAGCATGTGGGAAGATTCTCAACACCCTAAATAAAAGTATGAAATTCTTTCGAGGATGTAGCAATTCATATTTAAGATAAGATTTATTGATAGAATAATTTCATTTTCAGGTTGCCGTGTGTGTTTGCATGTTATGTATGGGTACACGTGCATGAGTGTAAGAGGATGGAAGAGTTCTCTAACAACCTGACATCGGGTTAACTAGCTACCCACAACGCCTGAAAACAAATCACTACATATTTTGCAAATCTGGGCTAAATGTTATGGTAATATTTTTGGAAGAGAAGAAGGCTGATGGAGAGGTTAGATAGGCTTCATGCTTTTTTCACTAATGGCCACAATGGCATGTACGTACTATCTTCCTGGATCCAAGGAGGAAAAAAAAAAGGCAAAACTAATCTAGTAACAGAGGAATAAAATAATGTTGGATGTATTAAATTTCCCGATTAAAATAGCTTTTTCACAGCTTTGAATAAAATCACTCAACTCATATTATTTATATTAATAAAAATATTTTATCTACATTTATTGGCCTAAGTGATTTGTAATATTTAACATATTTTAATGCTTCCTAATACAGCTTTGTTCATATTTTTTTTTCAGAAAAACTGAGAAAAACTTTACTGAAATTAGTCATCAGATATATACTTGCAAATCCATTGTCTTTAAAGAGATTTGCTTGTGTTCTATCTCAGGTGCATTTCCTTGGTATGCTATTACAAATAAATAAAAGTCAATGTCATGCAAGCAATCCTGATGGAAGTTTGACATTAATATTTGCCCTACTTTTGCAGTGGTTCAGAACTCATGTTTTGCAACCCTAATTGGAACTTGAAACTCAGGCCCGAAATTGTATTTTCTCAAATTAGCATTTACCAGGTTTCAATGTGTTTTGAAGCTTGAAAAATGACACCACGTATTTCTGATTGCATTAGACAACTTTTCAAACAAATGTATAAAGTTATTTATGCTCCATTTCTCCCCATATTTTTTAAAGTTTAATTTTTTATACAACGGGTTGTACTTAAGAATAAATATAAGGTGCAAGCAAAGTGCTTTACATTTGATGTAAAACCTTGAACCCTTCAGGTTGAAATGAACTTTTAATTGGTAAAGAGGAATTTTTCATATACAAACAACCAAGAATAACATAGAATTTTGACATAGTTGCAAGAGCTACCATTTAAAAGTGTTATGCTGTTCTAGGCATTGTGAGTTTTAGGTTATTATCATCATTTTTATCTGAGGACACTCAGGTTCAGAGTTTAAGTAGATTGTGTTCATTTCTAATATCAATGTATTTTACTAGTTATGCCATAGATTGGAAATTATTCTACTAGTTTTATATACAAGGACAACTTTCTATGTTTAACATAATGTTGAGAAAGCCACCAATATTTGTGAAAGCAAATTTAAAGCTATCAATTGATTCATTTCATAGGAAAACCACTGTAAATTGTAAGGTATGCATTTCAAACGTAAAGAAAGTCCTTGGCTGTAACTTATTATGATGCATATACCAAAACTTGTTGCCAACAAAAAGAAACAACCCACAGACACAAAGGTCATTGGTGTGAATATATGCTGAACAATTTGATGTTACTGGAAACTTCTTTAACACTCCATAGCTTATTAAAGCATCTCTATTTGGGTGAGTAAATATCAATTTCAGCGATTCAAATTGGAACATATAAGAAGAAATTTGATTCCAGTTTTACACATATTAATATTAGTATAATTCATTTCAAGTTAAATTCACCCTAATATTTTCAAGAAAGGATAGCTCCTACAGTTCCTAAAATTCTTTTTTCTGATCATTTGTCCTAGCTTATTTTCTTTGTTTCTTTTAGAACTCCCTTGAGTATCCTGAATTTTTGTGCAATCCTAGATTGCTATGTAGGTAATCTTAGTTATTCTGGTCTAGATTTATGACCTTTAACCCTTTGGACATATAAATGATTGATTACATGGTTTGGGAGTTCAATACGAATTGCAAAATGTGCAGTCTGTTGTTAAAAAATCATTCAGAATTTCCAGACAACAAGTGTATTAAAGTGCTGAATCCTTTTAAGCCTCGTGCCTGTATAAGGGAACAGGTTGCATGCTTGTGAGGCCAGCTCTAGACCTATATAATAGTTACGAGTTTTTCCACTAGGATCAGGTAACGGGTTTTGGATTGGTCCATAATTAAACACAGATTAGTGACATCCAGTTGCATTTCTCATGTAAACAATTACATATTATAACGTACCAATGTTAGCAAGGTACTGGTACCAAAACAGAGATATAGACCAATGGAACATAACAGAGCCCTCAGAAATAATACCACACATCTACAACCATCCGATCTTTGACAAACCTGACAAATACAAGAAATGGGGAAAGGATTCCCTATTTAATAAATGGTGCTGGGAAAACTGGCTAGTCATATGTAGAAAGCTGAAACTGGATCCCTTCCTTACACCTTATACAAAAATTAATTCAAGATGGATTAGAGACTTAAATGTTAGACCTAAAACCATAAAAAACCCTAGAAGAAAACCTAGGCAATCCCATTCAGGACACAGGCATGGGCAAGGACTTCATGTCTGAAACACCAAAAGCAGTGGAAACAACAGCCAAAATTGACAAATGGAATCTAATTAAACTAAAGAGCTTCTGCACAGCAAAAGAAGCTACCATCAGGGTGAACAGGCAACCTACAGAATGGGAGAAATTTTTTGCAATCTACTCATCTGACAAAGGGCTAATATCCAGAATCTACAAAGAACTCAAACAAATTTACAAGAAAAAAAAAAAAAAAAACCCTCTCATCAAAAAGGGGGAAAAGGATATGAACAGACACTTTTCAAAAGAAGACATTTATGCAGCCAACAGACACATGAAAAAATGCTCATCATCACTGGCCATCAGGGAAATGCAAATCAAAACCACAATGAGATGCCATCTCACACCAGTTAGAATGGCAGTCATTAAAAAGTCAGGAAACAACAGGTGCTGGAGTGGATGTGGAGAAATAGGAACACTTTTACATTGTTGGTGGGACTGTAAACTAGTTCAACCATTGTGGAAGACAGTGTGGCTATTCCTCAAGGATCTAGAACTAGAAATACCATTTGACTCAGCTATCCCATTACTGGGTATATACCCAAAGGATTATAAATCATGCTGCTATAAAGACACATGCACATGTATGTTTATTGTGGCACTATTCACAATAGCAAAGACTTGAAATCAACCCAAATGTCCATCAATGATAGACTGGATTAAGAAAATGTGGCACATATACACCAGAGAATTCTATTCAGCCATAAAGAATGATGAGTTCATGTCCTTTGTAGGGACATGGATGCAGCTGGAAGCCATCATTCTCAGCAAACTATCTCAAGGACAGAAAACCAAACACAGCATGTTCTCACTCATAGGTGGGAATTGAACAATGAGAACACTTGGACACAGGGCAGGGAACATCACACACTGGAGCCTGTTGGCCTGTCGTGGGGTGGGGGGAGGGGGGAGGGAAAGCATTAGGAGATATGCCTAATGTAAATGACGAGTTAATGGGTGCAGCACACCAACATGGCACATGTATACATATGTAACAAACCTGTACATTGTGCACATGTATCCTAGAACTTAAAGTATAATAATAATAAAAAAAGGAAAACATGAGAGAGAAAGGCATATTCTAAAAGCCTAAAACTCAAAAAAAAAAAAAAAAAAACCTACCAATGTTATTATCAGCCTATCTATATATTTATTTCAAATTCATCAGAGTGATACACTTCAAGAATCAATTTTTTTTTTTCAGGCCACTAAGGTGCTACTTGTTGATTCTACTATATTAAAATGTCTTTTACATGTTAAAAAACCTTTTGCATCATGTTATTTTCCATCAAGAAAAAATAAAATAGATACAAAAAATAAGGGAATAAAGTCAAACCTCAATATAATAAAGAACAAAGTGTACAAGAATTGACAAAAAGCATATTTATAATGGCAACATTTTTTAAAAATAACTCCCCTTCTTTTTTGAGAAAGTGTCTCCCACTGTCATCTAGGCTGCAGCACAGTGGTGCCATCTAGGCTCACTGTATCTCCACCTCCTGGGCTCAAGCTATCCTCTTACCTCAGCTTCCAAAGTAGCCAAGTAGCTGTGACTATGGGTGCATGCTACTATGCCCAGTTAATTTATTTTTATTTTTACTTTTGGTAGAGACGAGGTCTCTCTATGATGTCCAGGGTGGTCTTGAACTCCTGAGTGCAAGTGATCTGCCTGCCTCAGCCTCCCAAAGTGTTTTGTGTATTTTTTTAATAACTTAATGGCCTAGTGAGATTATTCAAACATAAATTCTATTTCAAATTCAGTAAAGCTTAGAAAACGAAGAATAGTTGATTCATTTTACCTGAAAATTAAAATAATCATCACACATAATTTTTATTTACATATCATTTACCAGAGTGGGTGAGAATATGGTATATAAGATTTTTAAAAATTTTATTAAAATAGCTAACAAATATTGGTAAATACAATAAATCATGACGTTTATGTATTGTTGCTTTAAAACTGTTTAAAATTTGACCAGTTATTTTGACCATATATGTATTTAATATTTTCTTATACAAGCTATATTTTTTACCTGATGAGTTGAAATCTGATAAATGTATTCTTATCTATTAAAGTGTATTACATTGGTGAGAGAGATTTTACCACACCAAAACGTCAATTGATGAAAGCATTTGTAGCGGGTATATATATTTGTGTATTTATCTTTCTAAATATGATCTGGACCAGTAGAAGTCAAAGAATAATATCCATGATACTGCGAAATTAATTTGACTTGAGTCTTCTTAAACAGCACAGTTTGTTTTTAGGGCCTTAAAGATTTCTTATTTTTAAAACATAATAATTAGACATCCATAAATTTACATGTAAAAAATATAATGAAAAAGTTTCCTCAAAATTGTAAACCAGAAAAAAAATGATATTTTTATGTTAGCGATAATAGCAAAGGTTTATCTTCTGAAGAAATTTTCTACCACATTTTTCTACAAATGAGAAAACTGCAGTTTTGAATTTTGGTCTTGTCTTCTCAAATAGCTTAAGCAAAACTCAGGGTAATTTGTGTCTTTAAACAGCAGAATGTTACTTACTCAGAACATATTTACCTTTATACTACCCAGTTAATGAGTTCTTGTCCTGTTTTTCATTCATATTTATATGAAGGTACATTTTTCTTAGAATTTTGTATTTTTTAAAAAATATGTAACGCTGAAATATGTTCACTCAATAACATATAATAATTTTTTTCAAAACAAATTCTTATGAATCAGCTAGTAGATTACAGTAATTCTGGAACTTTACAGATCAAAAATATTAGAGCAGAAAGGGCTCACAAGTTCTCTAAAAAAAAAAAAAAATCATTAAATGGCAGAAGTGTTATTGCTGTTCTATGTGGATGATTACTTCAATCAAACAAAAAATATTGGAAATGCAAAGCATGATGCAGTACTGGAATACTAGTAGAAGTTAGTCCTTGATGTAACTAATATTTTTATGTGCTTGAATGGTAAGACCATTATAAATAATGCATGAAAATTAACTCTTTATGGGTCAGAATTAATTGAAACTAAAGACCTGAGATTGAATTTGTTGATGAAACCCTATGCTTAAATATGCACAAGAGCAATTAGGTTAAGGAATTAAACGATTTGGAAGCTTCGCTTTTGTTATAAAATACAAATTTTACATGTGAAACTTTTTATCAGAAATTGTAGCTATTATATCTTAAAGTTTGGCTTGAACTTGTGAAACTAGTTGTCAAACTAGTTGTCACTAGTCAATGTTATTTAGAGAAGCTTTATATATATGCAAATTGCCCTCCACCCATCTGATAGTCTAAAGTTACAGGATTTCCTGTTTCTTGATAGCAACTTGCAAGGCTTTTTATCAACATTTTATCTGATGTTGAAGAACAGACATCTGCTTTTCTTCAACAATAGCAAGATTAAGAACTTGTGTGAAGTGGGGCATAAGAGAGACAAGAGAAAGAAGAGCAAGCAGAAGAGAAAGATTATAAGGAGAAAGAGAAAGAGAAGGAAAAGGAAAACGGATGTCAAACAAAGGGTAAACAGTAAAAAATAAACATGTACCTCTTCATTTTACTATTTCTTCAGACTTCATATTTCTTATTTTAAAATTTTAGTTATTTTGCAATAGGTATCAAATTCATGATTCACATTTTAAACGATAAAAAATAGAACATACTAAAAGTTCTCCTTGCCAACCCCTAATCACCAGATATCCAGTTACTCTCCTAGAGGCCATCAGTATTATTAGGTTGGGGTATACTTCCAGAATGTATTTATGTATATACAAGTATAATATCGTTAATATTGTATTTTCATTGCTTTCTATTTCTTTACATAAGTTTAGTTTTTATACACATTATTCTGTATCTTTCTCTGTCACATAATAAGTTCATGGAATATTTCTATATCAGTATATAAAAAGCATACTTACTATCTTAGTACAAGTATAAGCATTCTTTTTATGAATATTCACAAATTTCACATATCTGTGTGACCAAGTAGTCATACAAAAATACAGAACATTATTAGAACCCTGTAAGACCTCCACATGTCCCCTTCCAGGCACTACCCACTAAAAGTTGACACTACTGATAAGTTGCTTTACTATTAAAATAGTCTTTTAAAAGTATAATATTAGAGTTGGTAAAAATGAGTTGCAAAGTAACATTAATGAATATAGTATTCTTAATCTGAACAACAAACATTGCAAAAATCTAAAAGGCTTCAGAGTTAGTAGCACATTATTTGAAATTAATTATTAATACAATCCCAGGCACACATGGAGATTTCATAAATGCAACAGTTGTTTAAGTTACAAAAGTTTCAGTGTTCATAAACAGACACAGTGTTCATAAACATAATCTTATTAAAGCTGTAGTTCATTCAATATCTATTAGCTAACGGATTTCATTGCTATTACCATAAGGTTCTGGAAGTCAACTGAGTGTTCATTTAGCATTAATGAACCTCAAGTTCACATCAAATTTTGTGGGATATTTTGTAAATTGACATCAAGTTTTTATTCATTATCTAGTCAATGCTTGTGAAAGGAAAAGTGGCAGAAAGAATTGCAGAAGTAAGTGGAAAGAAAAAAAAAATGAGTTGAAGACAGTATCAGAGAAGTTTGTAAATATAGAGTAAATGGCTACCTTTATAACCAGTTTTAACCATTTCCAAAAATATCTTCTTTTAAAATCTTTTTTTCATGTATACTGAAACTCTTGATGTTATAACCAAGTCACACTGTGTAAAAGAATACATATAATCCTGGAGTGTGTAAACATAGTGATCTATTAATATCAGTGTCACAGATTTTACATCAAATAGTGTATCAGTTTGATTAGCCTCAAAGAGCAAGATTCAGATGTATAAGATACATACATTTTTATTTTAGTTTCAAAAGTAATACATGCTTCTTGTTGAAAATCCAAAATCTTCAAATACATAGACAGCAAAAAATAGAAATTCATCCATTTCTAATCCTACTCCACAGGAATAAACACTATTAACATTTTTAAATATGCATACTTACAGACCCTGTTTCTACCAGTATGCTTTTATAAGTGTGTATGCACACACACATACACTCACAGTATTTTTACAGGAATGGTTTTATATTTTAAATATTCTCTAAACTTGTTTTTGTTACCCAACAATATCATGGATATAATCCACTGCCCAAATATATGGGTTTACATTTTTCTCATTTTTTTTTTAGAGCTTTTTTTTTTTTAAAAAAAATACTTTAAGTTCTAGGGTACATGTGCATAACGTGCAGGTTTGTTACATATGTATACTTGTGCCATGTTGGTGTGCTGCACCCATCAACTCATCAGCACCCATCAACTCGTCATTTACATCAGGTATAACTCCCAATGCAATCCCTCCTCCCTCCCCCCTCCCCCTCCCCCTCCCCCCTCCCCCCTCCCCACTCCCTGTGATAGGCCCCGGTGTGTGATGTTCCCCTTCCCGAGTCCAAGTGATCTCGTTGTTCAGCTCCCACCTATGAGTGAGAACATGCGGTGTTTGGTTTTCTGTTCTTGCGATAGTTTGCTGAGAATGATGGTTTCCAGCTGCACCCATGTCTCTACAAAGGACACAAACTCATCCTTTTTTATGGCTGCATAGTATTCCATGGTGTATATGTGCCACATTTTCTTAATCCAGTCTGTCACTGATGGACATTTGTACAGCCAGCAGACACATGAAAAAATGCTCATCATCACTGGCCATCAGAGAAATGCAAATCAAAACCACAATGAGATACCATCTCACACCAGTTAGAATGGCAGTCATTAAAAAGTCAGGAAACAACAGGTGTGAGAGAGGATGTGGAGAAATAGGAACACTTTTACACTGTTGGTGAGATTGTAAACTAGTTCAACCATTATGGAAAACAGTATGGTGATTCCTCAAGGATCTAGAACTAGAAGTACCATATGACCCAGCCATCCCATTACTGGGTATATACCCAAAGGATTACAAATCATGCTGCTATAAAGACACATGCACATGTATGTTTATTGCGGCACTATTCACAATAGCAAAGACTTGGAATCAACCCAAATGTCCATCATTTTTCTCATTTTTAACAGCTGATTATATTACTAGTTCTATATCACTGAACATTTGGAAAAACAAATTATAGCCAGCTTTTCCTATAACCAACTAATGTGTACTAATGAGCACATTGTATAAAATTATTTATCAGAAATGTGATTGCTGGGTCAGAGTATGTACATTTAAAATATTGAATGGTATTGTTAAATGTCACTGCTATGTGGATGAGGCATTAAATAATCCCACCAAAAATATGTGAAAGTTCCCACTGTCTCATAACTTCAGTAATGCTGGCTTTATTAATTTATATATGTATTTAGTTTGCTAGACAAAAAATTGAACTTTATCATTTTTATTTGCAATCCTTTGTTACTAGTGAGATTGAGGATCTCGTTATATGCTGATTGACTATTTACATTTCCTCTGCTCTGAATTGCCTATATTCATCTTTGCTCATCTTTCTTTAGATAATATGCCTTTTCTTTCTTATGTTGAAGGGGATCTCTCCATAGGGATATGCTGTTTGTTATATATTTTGTCAAAATTTCCTCCCATTATGTAAATCGTCTTTAGACTTTTTCAGACTTTTTAAATTTTAAAATGATTTTAGACTTACAGAAAATTTGCCAAAATGGTACAGAGAATTCCCAAACATGTTCACCTGGCTTTTCCTAATGTAATCTTCGTAGATAATGATAGTACAATTATGGAAACCAGAACATAATTTTGATATAATACTATTAACATATCTGTAGACTTTATTCAAATTCCACTAATGTTCACATGAATATTCCTTTTCTGTTCAGGATCCAATTCATTATCTCACATTTCACAGTGGTTGCCATGTCTCCTTAGCCTCTTCTGGATTGTGACAATTCTTCAGTTTTTCCTTGTCACTTACAACCTTGGCATTTTTGAAGAATTCTGGTCATTTTTTTTGAAGGAATTTTTCTCAATTTAGATTTGTTTGATATTTACTCAGGATTAGATTAAGGTAATGCAGCTTTAGCAAGAACACTACAGAGGTGATACATCCATCTTACTGCATCGAATCTGGGGACATTGATTTATATATGCCTTATTAGTGGCCATATTCACTCTAATCATTTGGTTACAAAAGGTATCGGCCAGGTTTCTATACCTTAAAGTTATTTATCTTTGTACTCTATGCAAATATTGTAGAAAAATAATTGAGACTATGCAAATATCCTGTTTCTCACCATATGTTCCGTCACTGATTTTTAGCATCCATTGGTGATTCTCGCGTTCAACAATGACTTTGGTATTCTAATAATGATGTTTTATTTCCATCATTCATTCCACAGTTACTAATTGGAATTCTTACCTCCAGGAAGACTTATCAATCCCCACTCATATATTTATTTATTCATTACATTTTTATCTCTATCAGTTTGGACTCATGAATATTTATTTTATTTTATTCTGTAGGTTATAACCTGATGTTATTATTATAGCTTCTGTTACTTTTTTATGTTGTTTCAATAAGTTTTATCATTTTTTTGAGTTCTTTCTTATTCTCTTGTGAGATTTTCCAGACTCACTTTATAGATTTCCAGCCCAAGTCCTGAAATTACCATTTCTTCAAGAAGCCTTGCTCTTTTTCTTATTGGATAATTATATATCGAATGGACATTTGAGTGTTAAGTATGCTCATTGCTACCAGAGCATCATTATTTCTAGGCCCCATAAGCAAACAGAGCTAGTAAATACATATATGTATACTGATATACAAATAAATACATTTATAATCATTTTGATATGTAAGCATCTGACTCTATGTTAAAAACCATACTGATACCTGTGATCCCAGTGTAAAATACAGAGTTAATTCTTGCTTTCCCTCTGGCCTTATTTGTAAGTCCTTTTGTTTTTTGATAGTTAGAAATCTGACTCTTGTTACTCACAGTATATATATGTATTCAATTATGAGTATAAAAATAACATAATTTTAACCCATGTCCTGTGATAAACACACTTACTGTGTAGAGTTCAATAATTATGTAAATTCTTTTGCCTTTATTATTAAAATATGTTGTTACAATATTCTTTCCCGAAATTATTTAAGATAGTTATTTTATTCTCTATCATGTTCGGCATGATAATGCTATTCATTTTAATATAGGTAGGTTTGTTTGTTATTGTTTCTCATCCATTTTTCATTGCCTCCCAAAATGGTGAACATTATATATTAATTTGAGAGCAGTATGTGAAACATAACTATGATTTTAATAATCACAATTATAAAAACGGTACACTGAGAGTAATGCCACTCACTCTTCATACCTACTAACCTTTTCATCTTTTCCAATAACTTGTTCTCATTATTTACTCATTCAACTCTGTTTCCAAACTCATTAGCTTTTGGTTAATCTCTTCTGTATGTCTTTTTCAAACCTGAGCAAAAACATGCATTTCTTTCTCATGTCTTCATCATTTTTACAGCAAGGATCATATACTGTAGTTTTTTGTTGTTGTTTTTTTTTTTTAGCATTTTGCTTTTTTCTTAATATATAAATCATTCCTTATCACTCATTTAATTTCTTTTATTTTGAAATAAATATAGATTTAAAAGAAGATTCAAAGACATGTTCAGGGAGGTCTCCTGCACCTGTTACCAATCTATCCCAAAGTTAACGTCTTTCATAATTACAGTACAACATCACAACCAGGAAATTTACATTGCTACAATTAGTAGAGCTCATTCAGATTTCACCAAAGACACATACAATCATTTGTGTATTTATGTGAGTGTATATTTCTGCACAAGTTTATCACATGTGCAGTTTCATGTAGCCACAGTCATAATCACACTTAGCTATGCCATCATGATTAGACTCCCTTGTACTCCCTTTCTAGCCAAATTCGCCCTATCTACCATCCTTAATAATTGGCAATGATTAGCCTATTCTCTATCTGTACAATGTGATACAATATTCTTTTATACATTGCCAGATTGTATTTGCTAAAATGTTGATGGGAATTTTTGCATCTAAGTTTATGAGAGATATTTGTTTGTAGTTTTCAACGTTTTAATGCTGTGTTTGTCTTACAGTCCTATCAGGGTAAAACTGGCTTCAAAAATGAGCTGGGGAGAAGTGTTCCTTCCTATTTTATTTTCTGAAAAAGATTATGTAAATCTGATGTTGATTCTTCTTTAAATGTTTGGTAAAATTCTGTGAAATCATTTGTGCCTAAGCCTTTCTTATTTGGGAGACTTTAATTATAAATTTATCTTATTTAAATGTTATAAGGCTCTTCAAGTTATACAGTTATCTTAGCTGAGTTATATTACTTTGTGGCATTTGAGGAATTGGACTTTTTTTTCATAGTTGATAAATATGTGAGCATAATTTTATTTGTAGTATTTCTTTATTATCCACCCTTCCCTTTTTATTTTTTTAATGACTGCAGGATCAGTTATGATGTCAACTGTCACATTCTTATTCGTTGATTACAGTCTTGTCTCTCTGCTGCCTTCTTTTTTCTTTCTTTCTCTTTCTTTCTTTTTCTTTTCTTTCTTTCTTTTTCTTTTCTTTCTTTCTTTCTTTCTTTCTCTTTCTCTTTCTCTTTCTTTCTTCTTTCTTTCTCTTTTTCTTTCTGTTTCCTTTCCTTCCTTCCTTCCTCTCTCTCTTTTCCCTTCCCTTCCCTTCCCCTCTCTTCCCCTCCCCTCCCTTCCTCTCCCTTCCCTCTCTTCTCTTCTCTTCTCCTCTCCTCTCCTCTCCTCTCCTCTCCCCTCCCCTCCCCTCCCCTCCCCTCCCCTCCTCTCCTCTCCTCTCCCTTTCCTTTTGTTTTCTTTTCGTCTTTTCGTTCGTTTCTCTTCTTAAGACAGAGTCTCCCTCTGTCACCCAGAGTGCAGTGGCACCATCTTGGCTCACTGCAGCCTCCACCTCTGCCTCACGTGTTCAATCAATTCTCTTCTGTCAGCCTCCCAAGTAGCAGGGATTACAGGCGCCCACCACCACGCCTGGATATTTTTTGTATGTTTAGTAGACACTGGGCTTCACCATATTGGTCAGGTTGGTCTAGAACTCCTGAACTCGAGTGATCCGCCCACCTCGACCTCCTAAAGTGCTGGGATTACAGGCGTGAGCCACTGCGCCCCGCCTGAATCTTCTTTTTTTTTTATCTTTTCTGGTATTGCTACAGATTTATTAAACATTTATTTATTTATTTATGACAGAGTCTCACTCTGTCACCCAGGCTGGAGTGCAGTGGCGTGATCATGGCTCATTGTAGAGTTGACCTCACTGGCTCAAAGGAGTCTTCCGCCTCTGCCTACCTGGCAGCCTCCTGAGTAGGTGGGACTACAGGTGCATGCCACCATACCTGACTAATTTTTGTATTTTTGTAGAAACAGTGTTTTGCCATGTTGCCCAGGCTGGTCTCAAACTCCTGGGCTCAAGCAATCCACCTGCTTCGGCCTCCAAAAGTGCTGAAATTACAGGTGTAAGCCACCATGCCTGACTGATTTTATTATGTTTGCATATCTAGTATTTTCCCCATTTTTTCATTATTTTTCAATTTTCAATTTCATTTATATTTACTCTTATTTTTATTATTTCCTTCCTACTGCTAGCTTTGGATTTATTTTTGTGCTTGTGTTTTTCTGGTTTCTTCAGGTAGAAATTTAGATTATTGATTTGTGTGTTCTTCTTTTACAATGTAAGCATTTAATGCTATAAGTTTCCCTCGCATATTATCTACATATCACATATTTTAACATTTTTCATTTTAACTTTCATCCATTTCTATGTATATTTTATTCATTTAATGTTTGACTTGGAACAACAGGTTATTTAGAAATAAGTAATTTGAATTCAAGTATTTGAAAACTTTTGTATTGTCTTTCCATTATTGATTTTGAGTTCAATTTCTTTATTTTCTGGAATCAGTCACTGTATGATTTCTATTATTTTAAATTTGGTGAAGTTTGCTTTATGATCCAAGATAATGTCTAACTTATTTTTATTGAGTGGATTGATCAGGGAACATCAACTAGATCCTGCTGTTTGATGGGGATATTCAGTTCTTCTAAATATTTTCTCATGTTCAGTTCAGTAGATTTATCAATTATGGAACATTTGGTGCTGACAATCCCAAATATAATTGTGGATTTGTCTCTTTCTCCTTTTAATACTATCAGGTTTTCCTTCAAGAATTTGAAGTTCTCTAGTTGTTTGCTACATACATATTTAGTATTACTACATTTTTCTGATAGGTTGATAATTTTGTAATTGCATAATGCCCCTCTTTATTCCTAGTAAATTTCTTTTCATGAAATCTACTTTGTCTTATATTACCATAGCCAGTTCTGCTTTTTTTTTTTAATTGAGGTTTGCCTGATATGTCTTATATTTTATTTTTACTTTCAATGTATCTATGTAATTATGCTTGATGTTACCTCTAAAAACTCTACCTTGACCTGGATTTTGAATGTTTCTGATTTTTAAAAAGAGTTTTACAATTTTACATTTGACATATAATTACAAAATCCATTTTGAGTTCATATTTGCCCAAGTTGTGAAACCTAGGCTGAAGTTCAGTTTTGATTGTAGATATAACCTGTTACTCCAGCAACATTTTTTGAGGAATTAACTCGTGTCTTTTTGTAGTACTTTTGGGTTTTTATTTTTTATATATTTAGTTATCTAATCCCTTGGAGTTTTTCCTTGTGTATGTCTGAAGTATGAATCAACTTTTACCATTTTCCAAATGGCAACTTAGTTATCCTAGCAACGTTTATTAAGATGTTATCATTTGCCTCAGAGATTTGCAAAGCACTAAGTTTCCATATATACTTTGGTGTATACTTGGGCTTGCTATTTTATTTCACTTGCCAAATTGTCATCTGTTATTATCACACTTTTAACTATATAGAATTTTTGAAATGCCTGGCAGGGCTAGTCCTCCCTAACAATATCAACATTTCAAAATCCATTAAAGAGCTTGTTGGCATATATATTGGGATTACATTAAATCTATATATTACTCTAGACACAATTAATATCTTCATAATTTTGAGATATCCAATCCAATTACAGGTGATACCTTTCCATTTGCTCAAACTACTTTATCTTTCAGTAGCATTGTAACATTTTTATCATATACTGTAGTTTTTTACATTTTATGTTGTTTATTCCTAAGGGTATTAATCTCTTTTGTTGCTATTTTATATGTGGTTTTCTCCACTATTTATATCATCTTATTGGCAATTTTGGGGTATATATAAAGACTATTAAATGTTATTTGTGCATTAATTTTAAGTACTACTGATTTATTATTTTAGTATTATTATTGATTATTGTGTTGGTTAATTTTATGTGACAACTTGAGTTACTACAGAGTAACTAGATTAAACATTATTATGGGGTGTCTCTTTGAGGGTGTTTCAGGAGTATGCTAGCATTTGAATCCATAGACTCAGTAGATTGATCTACTGAATGTATCATCCAATCTACTGAGCACTTGAATAGAATAAAAGTTAGAAGAAGAAGGAATTCACCCCTTACTGACTGACTGCTTGAATGGAAGCATTTTGTCTCATCGTCTTTAGTACTCAGACTGAGATTTACGCTGTTGACTCCCTTGGTTCTCTGGTGTTTGGTCCTTCAGATGCAGACTGAATTACACTACACCACTGGATTTCCTGGGCCTCCAGCTTGTAAATGGCAGATCATGGAACTTCTCAGACTCCATCATTGTGAATTGTGGAGTAATGGTTCACACGATTATAGTAGTGGAATTGGTTCACACAATTATAGTATGTATATAGTATACTACTATTTCTGTTTCTCTGGGAAACATGGACTAATAAAACGATTTAGCCTTCTTCATGTACACTATCATATTCTCTGCACATAAATAAAGTCTTATTTCTATACTCATCCTAAGTGTCCAAATGATTTTTTGTCTAACTGTATTGGATATTAAATCTAGTGCATTTTTGAATAGTAGTAATGACAGTGGCAACTCTTACCGTGTTCCTGATATTAGTAAAAATACCTGTAGTGTTTCAACATCAAGATACTAGCTTTAGGACAAAGGTACATGTACTTTACTCTGTAAAAATAGTACCTCACAATTCCTATCTTTGAGTGTTTTATTTTGAGCAGGTGTTAAATTATGGTAAAGGATTTTTAGCATCTGTATAGATAATCATATGATTTTTGTTTTATATCTATTGATATGTTGCATTACATTAAGCAATATGTTAATATTGAACTAAGCTTGTATTCCTGAGGGGAAAAAATATCTCATTAAGTCATTGTGTGCGTGTGTGTGTGTGTGTGTGTGTGTGTGTGTGTGTGTGTTTTAATGTGATGTTAGATTTTGTTTGCCAATGCTATTTTAATGTATTTTTGCTAATACTCATAATATTCATGAGTAATGGTATGGGTTTTTAAATTTTTCTTTTTGGTTTAGGTGCCAATGTTTCTTGTTTCATGGTAAGAATTAAGGAGTTTTTATTTCATTTTCAACACTTCAAAATTTTTTAAAGCACAGTGGCTATCAGTTCTTTGAAAGTGTGATGGAAATGCCATATGAAAACTTCTGTGTCTGCTGTTCAGGGGGAAATAGTTGCTTAATATTAATAACTATTTCTTCTGTGGAAAATGGTCTCTTTAGGTTTATAGGTCTAAGGAAGCCAAATTTTGCTAATCTATATTAAGTAGAAAATTATTTTATGGAGATTTTTATATTTATTTGCAGAGGGGTTATACTTTTTTCTCTTACATTTTAAAAACTATCTTCTGTTTCAATGGTCATTTTCTTTTTGACCTTTCTTATATTTGTGCTTTTTCCTTTATTTCTTGATGAGGTTAGCTACTAGTTCATCCATTTTGTTTATTCTTAAAATGCAGGATTTTGACTTCTTAACTGTAATATTTTCCTGTACTCTACTTCATTGATTTCTGCTTTTATCGCTATGATTTTCTTTTTTTATTTTTAGATGAGAATTTATTTATTTTATTTAAAATCTCTTACTGATAAAAGTGTTTACTGCTATGAAAGCTTCTCTGATTGTTACTTTAAATGAATTTTCTTGCTATGATATGTGCTTTTTTATTGCCATTGTTTTAAAATATTGTTATTTTCTTTTTTTTTTTTTTTTTTTTTTTTTTGAGACGGAGTCTTGCTCTGTCACCCAGGCTGGAGTGCTGTGGCCGGGTCTCAGCTCACTGCAAGCTCCGCCTCCCGGGTTCCCGCCATTCTCCTGCCTCAGCCTCCCGAGTAGCTGGGACTACAGGCGCCCGCCACCTCGCCCGGCTAGTTTTTTGTATGTGTTTAGTAGAGACAGGGTTTCACCGTGTTAGCCAGGATGGTCTCGATCTCCTGACCTCGTGATCCGCCCGTCTCGGCCTCCCAAAGTGCTGGGATTACAGGCTTGAGCCACCGCGCCCGGCCAAAATATTGTTATTTTCATTGTTATCATTTTTTGAGTTCTTTCTTATTCCCTCGTGAGGTTTTTCCAGACTCATTTTATAGGTTTCTGGCCCAAGTCCTGAAATTATCATTTCTACAAGGAGCCTTCATTCCAGGGATGAAGTTAACTTGATCATGGTGGATAGGCTTTTGATATGCTGCTGGATTCAGTTTGCCAGTATTTTATTGAGGATTTTTGTTTCAATGTTCATCCGGGATATTCGCCTGAAGTTTTCTTTATTTGTTGTATCTCTACCAGGTTTTTTCAGGTTCATACTGGCTACATAGAATGAGTTAGGGAGGAGCCCCTCCTTTTCAGTTGTTTGGAATGGTTTCAGAATAAATGGTATCAGCACCTCTTGGTTCTTCTGGTAGAATTCAGCTGTAAATCTGTCTCTTCCTGGGTTTTTTTAGTTGTTAAGCTATTTATTACTGCCTCAGTTTCATAACATATTATTGGTCTATTCAAGGATTCAGCTTCTTCCTGGTTCAGTCTTGGGGAAGGTGTATGTGTTCAGGAATTTATTCATTTATTCTAGACTTTCTAGTCAATCTGCATAGAGGTGTTTATAATATTATCTGATGGCTATTTGTATTCCTGTGAGGTTAGTGGTTATATCCCTTTTTCATTTTTCTTTTTTCTTCTTTATTAGTCTAGCTAGAAGTCTATTTTACTTTTTTAAAAGAGCATCTGGATTCATTTATTTTTTGAAGGGTTTTTTTTTTTTTTTCCCTCTATCTCCTCCTGTTCTGCTCTGATCTTGGTTTTTTCTTGTCTCCTGCTAGCTTCCCAGTATTTTTGTTCTTGGTTTCCTAGTTCTTTGAGTTGTGATATTATGTTGTCAATTTGAGATCTTTCTTGCTTATTGATGTGGGCGTTTGGTGCTATACATTTCCCTCTTAACACTGCTTTAGCTGTGTCCCAGAGATTCTGGTACATTGTCTGCCTTAATACTCAGGTGTCATTCAGAAGCAAGTTGTTTAATTTCCATGTAATTGTTTGGTTTGGGGTGAATTTATTAATCTGGAGTTATAACTTGATTGCACTGTTGTCTAAGAGACTGTTATTATTTCAGTTCTTTGGCATTTGCGAAGGAGTGTTTTACTTTCAATTATGTGATTGATTTTAGAATAAGTGCCATGTGGCACAGAGAAGAATGTATATTCTGTTGTTTTTGTATGGAGAGTTCTGTAGATATGTATCAGGTCTGTTTGAGTTCAACACCTCAATATTCTTGCAAATTTTCTATCTCAATAATCTGCTGTTGACAGTGGGTTGTGAAAGTCTCTTACTATTATTGTGTGGTGTATTAGTGTTGCTGATAAACACAAACCCAAGACTGGGCAATTTACAAAATAAAGAGGTTTAATTGGACTTACAGTTCTGTGTGGCTAGGGAAGTCTCACAATCATGGTGAAAGGCAAGGAGGAGCAAATCAGTCATGTCTTACGTGGATGGCTGCAAAGAGAGCTTGCACAGGAAAATTCCCTTTTATAATTACCATCAGATCTTGTGAGACTTACTATCATGAGAACAGCATAAGAAAGACCTGCCCCCATGATTCAATTACCTCCAACAAGGTCCCTTGCACAATAAGTAGGAATTCAAGATTTGATTTGGGTGGGGACACAGTCAAACCATATTATGTGCGAGTCTAAGTCTCTTTGTAGGTCTCTAAGAACTTGTTTTGTGAATCTGGGTGTTCCTGTATTGGGTGCACATATATTTAGGATAGTTAGCCCTTCTTGTTATATTGACTCTTTACCATTATGTAATGCCCTTCTTTGACTTTTTTGATCTTTGTTGGTTTAAAGTCTGTTTCATCAGAAACCAGGATTCAACCTCTGTTTTTTTCTGCTTTCCATTTCTTGGTAAACTTTTCTCCATCCCTCCATTTTGAGCCTATGTGTGTCTTTGCACATGAGATTGGCCCCTTGAATACAGCATATCAATGGGTCTTGACTCTATCCAGCTTGCCATTTTGTGTCTTTTAGCCTATTTACATTGAAGGTTAATATTGTTATATGTAAATTTAGTCCTGTCATCATGATGCAAGCTGGTTATTTTCCAAACTTTTTGATGTAGTTGCTTCATTGTGTCATTGATCTTTGTACTTCAGTGTGTTTTTGAATTGGCTGGTAATAGATTTTCCTTTCTGTATTTAGTGTTTTCTTCAGTAGCTCTTGCAAGGCAGGTCTGCTGGTGACAAATTCCCTCAACATTTGCTTGTCTGAAAAGAATTTTATTCATTTTTCGCTTATGAAGCTTAGTTTGGCTGGATATGAAATTCTAAATTAAAAATTATTTTCTTTAAGAATGCAGAAAATTGGCATCTAATCTCTTCCAGCTTGTAGAGTTTCTGCTGAGAAGTCGGCTGTTAGTCTAATGGACTTTCCTTTGCAGATGACCTGGCCTTTCTCTCTGGATGCCCTTAACAGTTTTCCCTGCATTTTAACCTTGGAGAATCTGATGATTATCTGTCCTGACGTAGATCTTCTCATGAAGTATCTTATTGGGGTTCTCTGGATTTCTTGAATTTGAATGTTAGCCTGTCTTCTTAGGTTGGGGAAGTTCTCCTGGGTGATATCCTGAAGTGTGTTTTTCAACTTGGTTCTATTCTTCCCATCTTTTTCAGGTACCCCAATCAGTCATAGGTTCAGTCTTTTTACATAATCCCATAGTTCTCAGAGTTTTTTTTCATTCCTTTTCATTTCCTTTTTTTTCTAATCTTGTCTGCCTGTCTTATTTCAGCAAGATAGTCTTCAAGCTCTGAAATTCTTCCCTCTGCTTTTTATTCAATTTTTGATACTTATGGTTGCAATTGTGAAGTTCTGTTTTTGTGTTTTCCAGCTCCATCAGGTCATGTATGTTCCTCTCTAAACTATGTGTTCTGGTTAACAGCTCCTGTAATGTTTCATTATGGTTCTTAGCTTCTTTGCATTGGGTTATAACACACTCCTTTAGCTCAGTGAAGCTTGTTATTACCAACCTTCTGAAGCCTACTTATGTCAATTCATCCATCTCAGCATCTGCCCAGTTTTGTGCCCTTTCTGGAGAGGTGTTGTGATCAATTTCAGAAATAGAGGCGCTCTGGATTTTTGAGGTTTCATTTTTTTTGTTGTTGATTGTTTCTCATCTTTGTGAGTTTATCTAGCTTTGATCTTTGAGGCTCTTGGCTTTTGGAAGGGTTTTGTGGGAACCTTTTTGTTGATGTTGTTGTTGTCGTCTTCTGTTTGCTTGTTTTTCTTTTAACAGTCAAGTCCATTTTCTATAGGGCTGCTATGTTTCCCTGGGGGTCCACTACAAATCCTATTCCCCTGGGTCCCTCCTGCACCTGGAGGTGTCACCCATGGAAGCAACAGAACAGCAAAGATAGCTGCCTGCTTCTTTCTCTGGGATCTCTGCCTTAGAGGAGCATTGACTTGTTAACAGCATGAACACTCCTGTACAAGGTCTCTGGTGATTCCTGTTGAGGGGTCTCACCCAGTCCAGAGTCACAGGTTCTGAAACCCACTTAATGAAGCACTCTGCTTGCCCGTTGACAGAGGATGTGTGCTGTGCAGCGGGGCATCTCACTCATATGGACTGCCAAATATCCTCAGGGCCAGCAGGAAAGGCTAAATCTGCTTATCCTCAGAGACTGTGGCTACCCCTCCTCCAAGGTGCTCAGTTTCAGGGATATCAGAGTTTTGTCCCTAAACTCCTGGCTAGAATTGCTGAAATTCCTTCAGGGAGGCCCCTCCCAGTGAAAACGGATTGGTCCGGGTCTGACCTAAAGAGGCAGTCTGGCCATGATCTTCCACAGCCACTGTGCTGCACTGTGAGGAATTCCTCCTGGATCCAAACCATCCAGTCTCCCTGTTACCAGCAGGGGAAAAAATGGCAGACTGGCACTGCAGTAATGGCTGCCGCCCCTCCTGCAAGGAGCTCAGTCATCTTAGGCAGCAGGCAGCTGCAGTGTTGACGGCCAACCCTTTCCCCCAGGAACTTGGTAGTCTTAGGCAGTCTTCAGCCAATTGACTGCTGAGAATCTGCATATCTCTGTGCTTGAGACCTAAGGCCCTGGTGGTATGGGCTCATGAGGAGGCTGTGATGCTTCATAGGTTGCACAGAAAAAAAGCCTAGTTTCCCAGGCAAGGTAGTATGATCACTCACTGCCTCCTTTGGCTTGGGGTAGGAGCTCCCCTTGCTCCATGTGGCTCCCAGGTGGACCATCACACCACCCTGCTTTTCCTTGCTCTCCCTGGGTCACGTCAACTGCCTAGTAAGTCCAAATGAAAGAACTTGAATACCTCACTTGCCTGTGCAGGATTCACTCGTAATTTTTGTTCCTCTCAGTGGGAGCCTCTGACCGCAGCTGTTTCTAGTTGGCCATCTTAGCCCCTCCCACTGCTTAACATATTGATAGGAAAAAGAAACTTAGAAAAATCTGAAAAAACCTAAGTGAAGTGAAGAAATTTGGCCAGGTGCGGTGGCTCATGCCTGTAATCCCAGCAGTTTCAGAGGCCAAGCCAGGCAGATCACTTGAGGTCAGGAGTTAAAGAAAAGCCTGGCCAACAAGGTAAAATCCTGTCTCTACTAAAAATACAAACATTAGCTGGACAGGGTGGCAGACACCTGTAATCCCCAGGAGAATCACTTGAACCTGGGAGGCAGAGGTTGCAGTGAACCACGACCGCACCACTGCACTTGAGCCTGGGTGACAGAGTGAGACTTCATCTCAAAAAAAAAAAAAAAAAAAAAAAAAGTGAAATATGGAATGAGATTTTTTTAAAAGCTCTTATGTTAGTTTTACCTGTGGTCTAAATATACAAGTCTTCACCACTTTAGTCTTTCATTCCAAAGTTTGTCTTTTATCATTTGCAAAGGTTATGCTTAAAATATACTCATACTTAGAAAGTAGAAAAACAATTTATCTAAAGCTAGGATTGATTAGCCCTATCTCACTCTCTCTCTGCCTCTGTCTCTCTGTCTCTCTCTCTGTCTCTTTGAAAGAAGAAAGAAGAGAGAAGCAGGAAGATAGAGAGACATATAGAAATATTTGGATTAGACATCTACCTTTTCACTGCTGAGACAAAGGGGGATTAGGTTGTAATCATGTAGGTTAAAGGCATTTCTAGCCTTTACAGTCATATCTATCATAGTTTAAAACCAATCAGACTTGGAAAAATAGTGCATACTTCATATATTTATGTTCTATGTCGAACGGGCCTCACTCACAGGAAATAAACAGCAGACTAGGGAACACAATCTTAAAAGTTTAATACTTATAAGAAGTATAATTAGGATCCCAGTTTAACAAGGAATGAAATAGGAATGTACTAGGAAATTTGTGATTAGACGTAGAAAGGGAGAGCACATTACCAGAAACAGTGTGAAAACATGTCCTAAATTGTGTAAAATGATATCCTTAAACTAGCAGAAAAAATAAAATTTACATTGTGGGTGAACAGATAAGCATGACATTTCAAGTGATTATCTTAATTACCTTCTAGTATTATTTCCCTTGCATTCTACAGGAATAAAAGAAGGGCAGAAAGAAATATTTCTTGAAAGAGAAAGGAAAATAACATAAATAAAGAAAATAAATAAATAAAATAAATTTGTCATATTCAGATCTGGAAAAAACAACCCAATTAAAATTCTAATTAAATTATAATTATTAAACTAGAGTACCTGTTGCAAAGAAAATACCAGTGACGAGGTTAATGCTTCTAAACTTAAAGTGCTAAATAAACTAAATTCTTAGTAATATGTCCCCTCATCTGAAATGTTATATTTATTTCCTTGCCCAAGGATAATTTTAGTCACATAAATATTTTACATTATAAATTTTTGAAAAATATAATCTTTGAGTATGTATACCAATTTCTGCTTGTTAAATATCATGTAGGAAAAGATGTTCATTACTATGAAAAAAATATTATATTATTTAAAGTATAGGATTTTCAGAGTGTATTTTAAATTTAATATAACCACAGAATAAATAAACTCATCTTAAACTCTTGGTAAACAAAAATACCTAAAAATACAAATATTAAAAATTGTTATAATTCAAAAAAATGCACACTTAGCATCATTCTCTATTTATTGTCTCTGAAGCAGAACTGTTTCTAATTTAAATGTACTGTGTCGTAAATATGAACACAAAAACTTGTGTACATGGTTAGGCAGAGCAGCTCAGAAAGGTTGGAAGCGTTTAGATGTATAAGTGGTATTAATTTTTGCTTAAACGTTAAAGATCCCAATGACGTCATCAAAAGAGGAAACTGATTAGTTATATGGCTTAGCCTAAAAGTTATTTCATTTTTAAAACTTTTTTTTTTATATATTTGGGGTGGTCTAGGCCTTTTAACTCCATGACTTCATCATTTTGCAGAATGCTTTATATTATATAAAACACACCTATGCTTCCTAAATTATGATTGATGTTATAAAGAATAGTACAAAGTATATTTTGTCAGTTTAGTTTATTTTTAAAAAGTGTTAATGTTCTATAGAAAAAATAAATTTAATAAATTTCATTCTGTATTTGGGCAATCAGTTATCTCTAAAGAAGGGTGTATGCATCCAAGCATTGCACAACATGGTTACTTGGGGAGAGGGAAAATACTAGAATTGCTATTTATTTTTATTTTTACTGTGGTCCTTTTCTTTTCTTTTTTTTTTTTTTTGGTACTTTTTGTAATGCATTTATAACCTATACATAACATATTTATTGTCTATACTAGCACTACCCAATGTAACTCTCTGCAATGATAGAAATGTACTATAAATTAGAATGATAGCCACTAGACATATGTGGATGATAAGAACCTGAAATGTGAATAATAAACTGAGAAATTGGATTTTTGGGTTTATCTAGTATTAATTAGTTTGAATGTAAACTTACATAGCTACATGTGGCTCGTGGCTACTCTATTGGACAGTAAAAATCTATAAGTGTATAATAGCTTATGTATTATGCAGTGTGTGTGTGCACGCGCTCCTGTAAGGTGATTGATTTTCATTTTTATCCTCTTATTTTTATACCCCATATATTCCAGTGAAGATTTATTAATATTTATAGCACCACAAATATAAAAGAGAAATAAGCCCCAATAATCTCAATTCTTTAAACTGTCAATAGAGCCCACTTCTTCAGTCAGCATATGGATAATGTTTTCTATTCTTTACAGCGTAGTATAATTAAATGACACATATAAACAGTCACTGCCTCATGAACTGGTCTGATTATTGGGGCACAAGGTCAGTATCAAAGCCAAAAGCATACATATACTGTGATTCTCTGGCGGTATTACTATATTCTAAATATAGTAAACCTGGAAGTGCTCAGGCTTCCAGGTTTTAGTTACTAGTTTTCAGAGTACCTTGGGAATAGTGGTTGAGGCAGTTGCCAGATAAATAATTATATAATAAGATTGGACATGAAAGCAATTGAAGTGGGAAATCAGACAGAGCAGAAGAAATGTTTATTCTCCATTGCTGCTTTATTATGGTTCTTGGCTACATCTTTTGTAGCAAGAAATAAAAAGTAAATGTCTATTCTTGTACTTCTTTTATGACAGAAAGTTTAACTGGCAAGAACTTCAGGTATTGATTGGAAAATAACTTTTTAAACTTTATAAATACATGTTCTTTTTTCATTCTAGGACTTTTTTGGACTACAATTCTAAAAGTAGTAACTAACTTACAGAAGACCAGTATTTATAATAAAATGTTATTTTTTACCTGCTTTATATGATAAACAGATACCTAGATTCTCTTGAGCTATGTGCATTTTATACTCAGACTAGACCTTGCTAAATGATATAAAAATGATAATTTAAATAGTTTATTTCTAGTTATCTCAATAACATAATAAATATATTAAAAGTATGAAACTGCTAATTTATAATATAATCATGCTGGTCTTTTGTGAGAACATTTTATATAAACTCATATTTTATATAGTGATACAACATCAGTATCGGTATGGTCATTTGATAATTGAGTTCAATAAATATCACAACAAAATTGTCATCAGATGGCTAACTGAGGCACCCAACACTCATCTCCACAAAGAAGGACCAAAGCAACAAATAAATAACTGCATCTTGAGTAGAGTGACTGAGACAGAAGACTGGAACTCAGCAAGAAAGCGATGAAAATGCTCAGAGACATAGAAACTCTAGATAGCAGCACAGAAAGGGAAGAAAAACACCCGGCCAGATCCAGCTCAGAGCCAAGAAAATGCACACACCAGATCCCCAGCATTCCCAATTATCACAAAAGATGCCTTAATTTCTATCTACAGGACAACCCTACAATCCTCACAGACCGTGAGCTCAGTATAGAAAGTTTTCTGGAATTCACATGGCTGTTTTTCTACAAAAGAGGAAACACACAATGAGATACTCCTAGTCCTGAGTACACAGGCTGCTATAGCAGGAAACATTTACAGAATGGAGCCACTGATGGAATATATTATGATCTGGGGGTCAATACCATTTAAATCTCCACATCCGTGAGGTCTTGTCATCACCTCATTTTACCAACACAGAAGGTTTCAACATTGAGGTCCCAGTAAGACTCAGTGGTACAGCTGGGACTCCACTTGAACCCATATTTTCCTACACTCCAAAGAGCAGTGGTTCCAGCACAACAGGGAGGCTGTTCCCAGGATCAGGGATACCATTATGCACACTCCCCAGGCACCTAGAACTGGTACCTTGTGCCCACCACTGGCAGCAATCCAACCGTCTCCAGCACTAGGGCCACTGTGTGCTGTATGCACCCATCAAGAACCCAGCACTGACCTTCCTAATGCTTCTCACTAGCATTGAACCACCATCCTTGACCAGTGAAGCTGCTGCACACAGTGCATACCTACCAGGGACTGGGGGATGAACTGCCTGTTGTGCCACCACAGGTGACACCAGCTCCATGATTGGTAGTGCTGCTGTACCTGTCACATATTCCCAAGGACTTGAAAATAAGCCTGACCACTGGCCCTCACCCATGAAAAAGTCTTGCCACTGTCTCCACAAACACCTGAAGTGTAGGCCACTGAGGCACAGATGCTAATGACAGTTATTGAAGCCTAAGAAATTGCATAGAGACTACACTATCACACCTACCCAGTACCCAGAGCAAAGTACCCTACCTAACCAACAATACAGGAAATGAGCACATAGAAATGTTTTTCCCTAAAAATAACTACTCTGTGAAATTGGGAGAGGTGACCATCTCACCAGATGTGCAGATATAAATGTAGGAACCCATGAAACATTGAAAAATAAAAACAAGAAGATACAAAACATTGAAAAGAACTCAATAAATTTCCAGTAACTGAACCCCGAAAAAGAAAATCTATCAAATCTTTGAAAAGAAATTCAAAATAATGTTCTTAAGGAAATTTAGCTTGATACAAGAGTATACAGATAGACAATTCATCAAAATCAGGAAAACAATTAATGATCTGAATGATAAATTCAACAGAGATACATATTATATAAAAATATCAAACAGAAATTGAGGAACTACAAATTCAATGAATGAAATAAAAAAATATACAATATAGAGTTTCAACCACAGACTAGGTCAAGTGGAAGACATAATTTCTCAACCTAAGGATGGCTCTTTTAAAATAACCCAGAGGGGAAAAGAATAAATCACAAAAAAATGAGGAAAGCCTATGAGACTTAATAACACCATTAAGCATGCAAATTTTAACACTTGAAGAGATGGGAAAATGAGAAGAAACAGGAAAAGGCATAGAAAATATATTTAATAAAACAGTAGCCGAAAACTTCCCAACTCTTGTGAAAAATGTGTACATACAAATTCAGTAAGGTCAAATGTTTTCAAATAGGTCAAACTCACAAAAGGTCTTTCTCAAGACATATTATAGACAAACTGTGAAAAGTGTAAGATGAAGTGAGGATTTTTTAAATGGCAAAAAAAGCATTAAGTCACATATAAGAGGATACTCATTATATTAACAGCAGATTTCTCAGCAAAAATCCTTACAAGACAAGAAAAAAAATGGGATGATATATTAAAAGCTAAAAAATCTGTCTACTAAGAATACTGCACTCAACAAAGCTAGCTTTCAAAAATAAAGGAGGAGTAAAATATATCTCAGAAAATAAAAAACTGAGGGAATTCATCACCACTAAATTGGTCCTACAAGAAGTGCTTAAGGGAACCTGATATCTAAAAAAAAAAAAAAAAAAAAACCAAAAAAAAAAACCTATCATTATGATAGTACTCAAAAGTATACAACACACTGGTAAAGAAGATCCACAAATGATAAAAAAGCAATTAAACTGTATTACTACAAAAAACACAAAAAGTCAAAGATAATCAGAAAGAAAAGAACAAAATGAACAATATATACAAAACTACTGGAAAATAATTAACAAAATGACACAAGTAAGTTTTCTCCTATTTATGATAACCTTAAATATAAATGGATTAAACTCTCTAATTAAAATAAAAACTGTTGGAACAAATTTTTTGGCAACCCAACCATATGCTGTTTATAAGAAACTCACTTTATCTGTAAACATACATATAGACTGAAAGTAAGTATTTTATGCAAATGAAACCCAAAAATTTTCACGAATAGCTCTACTTATATTAGATAAATAGACTTTATCCATTAAAAGTATAAAAGGAGAACAATAAGGTCATTATATAACAATACAGTGATCAATGCAGTAAGAGGATCCAAAATATATGGATATATATAAATGCAACACTGGAACACCAAGATATGTAAGCAAATATTATTATATCTAAAGGGGAAGATAAACTCCAATACAGTAATAGTTGGGGATTTCAATACCCTACTCTCAGAATTGGACAGATCACCTAAACAGAAATCAACATAGAAACATTGTATTTAAAATGCATGATAGAACAAATAGGCCTAAAAAACAAGAACATTTCATTCAATATCTTTAGTATATACAAATTCTTCTCATCAGCATATGGAACATGTTTCTGATAGACCATATTATAGGCCACAAAATTCTCAATAAATTTAAAAATAAATCAAAATCATATTAAGGATCTTTCTTTGCCATAATAGAATAAAAGTAGAAATCAATAACAGGAGGGACTTTGGAAACTGTACAAATACATGGAAACTAAGCAATATGCTCCTGAAAGACTAATGGGTCAATGATATATTAAGAAGGTACTTAGAAAATTTCTTGAAACAAATGACAAAAGTAACAGAATATACCAAAAACTATGGAATACAACAAAAGCAGTACTCAAAGGGAAGTTCATAGCAATAAACACCTCTACCAAAAAAGAATGTTTTCAAATAAACAATCTATAAATGGACCTTAAGGAACAAGGAAAATGAGAGCAAATCGAAGCCAAAATTAATAGAAAAATAAATAATAACGATCACAGCAGAAATATACAAAATAGAGACTAAAAATACAAAAGATCAATCAAATGAAACAAAAATGTTTTTTAAATAAACAAAATAAACAAATAACTTGCTAGACTAGAATAAAAACACCTCCTAAAATTATTAAAAATAAAAAATTGCAACTGATAACACAGAAATACAGAATATCATGAGAGATTGTTATGAACAACTATATGCCAATAAAATGGAAAAGCTAGAGGAAATGGATGAATTCCTGGACACACAGAACCTGTCAAGAATGAACCAGGAAGAAATGAAAAACTCGAGCAGACCAAAAACAAGTAACAAGTTTGAAGTGCTAGTAAGATATTTCTCACAACATCAGAAATGCCCAGGATCAGATGACTTCATTGCTGAATTCTACCAAACATCTAAATTAAAATGAATTTCAATTTTTCTTAAACTATTCCAAAAATTGAAGGGTAGGAAATTATTTTAAACTTATTATATGAGGCTGGCACTGCACTGATACCAAAACCAGACAAGGACAAACCAACAACAAAACTAGGCCAATATCCCTGATGAGCATAGACACATTAACAAAATACTAGCAAACTGAATCCAACATCACATCAATACAATTATACAGCATGATTAAATAAAATTTATTTCAAGGATACAAGAATGGCTTAACATACACAAATCAATAAATGTGATAAATCACATAAACAAAATGAAGGAAAAAACATAATCATTTCAATAGATGCAGATAAAGCATTTGATAAAATTCAATGTTTCTGAATAATAAATACTCTCAGTAAATTAAGTATAGAAGAAATATACCTTAAGAAAATAAAGGCTATATGTTGCAAACCTGCAGCTAACGTCATCCTGAACAAGGAAGAATTGAAACCTTTTTTTTCTAAAATCTGGCACAAAACGTGAATGCCCTCTTTCACTACTGTTATTTGACACAGCAGTGAAGGTCCTAGTCAGAGTGATTAGAGAAGATAAAGAAATAAAGTACCTTTAAATTGGAAAGGAGGCAGATGAATTGTACATGGTGGCAGATGGCCTGTGTTTTTATATAGAAATTCTAAAGACTCTACCAAAATCTTTCAGAACTAATACATGAATTCAGTAAATTCACAGGATACAAAATCAACATACAAATATCATTTACATTTTTATATACCAATAACAATCTAGGTGAAAAAGAAATTGAGAAAATAATACCATTTACAATAGACACAAAATATCACATATTTAGGAATAAATTTAACCATGGAGATGATAGATCTCTGCAATAAAAATAATAAAACTCTGATGAAATAAAGAAGACATTTAAAAAGTAAAACAATATCCCATTTTCATGGATTGAAATAATATTGTTAAAATAACCTCACTACCCAAAGTGATCTACAGATTCCATGTAATCCCTAACAAAACATTCACAGGATTTTTCACAGAAATATATTAAAAAGACAATAAAAACATTTATGTCATTATGGCACTAAAAATGATCTAAAATAGCCAAAGAAGTCTTGTGAAAAAAAGAAGCTAGAGGCATTACACTACCTGACCTAAAATGTACTACAAACACAGTAACAAAAATAGCATGGTACTGGCATAAAACCAGGCACATAGACTAATGGAAAAGGGTAAAGGACCCAGAAATAAATATACATATATACAGTCCAATGTTAACAAAGTTTTCAAGAATACATATTGGGGAAATGACAGTATCCTCAATAAATGATGGTTGGAAAATTGCGTATCCATATACAAAGAATAAAACTAAAGCCATATTCCCCACCATATACAAAGTTGAACTCAAAAATAAAGTAAACACCTAAATATAAGACCTGAAACTATAACACTTCCAAAGAAAACAGGAAAATCCTTCAGGACATTGGCCTGAACAAATATTTTATGGCTAGGACCTCAAAAGCACAGGCAACAAAAGTAAGAATAGACAACTGAAATTGTATCAAAATTAGAGGTTTCTGCAAGGAAAGAAAAACAATAAACAAAGAGACAATCAGCAGAACGGGAGGAAATATTTTTAAACTACTAATTTGACAAGAGACTTACATGTAGAATATAAAAGGATCTCAACTCTGCAGCAGAAAAATAAATAACCTGATTAAAAAAAAAGAATAGAAGATCTGAACAGTAATTTCTCAAAAGAAGACATACAAACATTAAAAAATATATCAAAATGTCCATTTTTACCAATAATCAGAGAAATGCAAATCAAACTCACCATGGTATCATCTCACCTTAATTAGAATGACTATTATAAAAAATAGTAGTGAGAATGCAGAGAAAAGCTTATACCCTTATACCTTGTGGGTCAGAATGTAAATCAGTCATCAGTTATGAAACAGAGTATGGAAGTTCTTCAAACAACAAAAAACAGAGCTGTTGTATCTGCCAGCCATCCTGCTATTGAATATATGTTTTTAAAAAAGTAAATTAGTATTTCAAAGAGATACCTGTACTTGAATATTTTCTCTCAGAACTTGTCACCATAATCAGAATATTGAATCAACAGATGAATAGATAACAAAATGTGGCATAGATTCACAATGGAATATCATTCAGCCTTTAAAAAGAATAAAATCCTGTTATATGTGGCAGAATGGATGAAGCTGTAGGACATTACATCAAGTCAACTAATCCAGGCACAAAAACATAAATACCATATGTTCTCAGTCACATGTAGAAGCTAAAAATGTTTATATCATTGAAGGAGAGAATAGAATAGTAGTAATTAGATACTGGAAATGGTTAAGGGGCCACATAGGGAAAGGTGGTTTATTGGATACAAAATTATAGCTAGATAAGAGGAAACATTTCTAGTGTTACTAGGGTGACTAGTAAACAACAATTTATTCTGAGTTTTTAAACAGCTATAAGAGAGGATTTTTAATACTCCCAATACAATTAAATGATAAATGAATGAGGTGATGAATATACCAATTACCCTGATTTGAGCATCACACATTTTATACATACATTTGATATAGGTATCAAAATAGCACCTCTACCTCATAAATATGTACAATGACTATATGTCAACTAAAATTTCCAAAAGCAAATAGCCAAACAAATCATACTTCAAAAACAATTAGAATATGGTCATCTTAAAATAAACAATGTAACATACATCAAAGAAATATTGATTCTTTCACCCTCAAGTGTCTCTAAGGTAGTTAGCATTTTTTATATGTGAGTGCAAGAGAAAAAAAATCATTGCATAGTGAAGACTGATTTTGGCATTTGAGAGTTTTCTTCTATTTTCCATTGTTTAATTTCACTTAGAAGAAGTTTTGTTACCAAACACTAGGGATTTGGCCTAGGTCCTGCTGTTCACTGCACTGAAAGCCAATCACTGAGTCAATGATTATTGCCAAGAAAAAAAGACCTTAAACAGGTGCTGCAGCGAAGGAGAGGGGAGATCAGTATCAAAGGGGCATTGTGGGCACTCTATACCATGGGTGATCATATGGCCATGGAGAAATCAAAGATTGGTACTATAGCTTTCTTTTGAAATACAATTTTTCTCTCTCCAGTTCCCCGCTTTCACTAAAGGCGAATTATAATAGGACAAACCTACCTGCAAAATAAGCTTTAGTTCCATATACTGGGCCTGATTACCCATATAAAGTGCAGAAATAATTATTGTCCGAATAGGCTCTCCTGTGTTGGCTTTGCTAAAACTTCTCACGAGACCATTTCAGTAAAAACCCTTGGAAAATAATCAGTTCCTCCAACTGCATCCCCTTATAAAAGAAACAGGTTCTTACTAAACGTATACAAATGATCACATTGCCATGAATTAAGAATATTCACAAATAGTTTACAAATTAGGTAGAAATAGGCAGAGAGAGAAAGGACTATGACTCAAAATCTTCAAACTATCCACAATACACTTAAAGTATATTTAAAGGTTATACATAGCTCTAAAGAAAAAAGTTCTCCAGATTCTGAAAAACAAAGAATCAACAATATTTCAAACAAAAAAGCCATAAAAATTATGTCAGTCTTCCATTAGTTCAGACCACCCAATCAGCTCCTACTGTGCTTCATATTTTGTTAGCAGTCTTTATAAACATATCAGCTAGTTAATTAGACTACTGGAAGTTTTCTTTCTAATCCAGTGGCACAATCTCCAAAGTTATCAGAATCCTGCATTCATGAGTTCCTTCCATAAACTTCCCCAAAGAAGCAAACCCTGGGTTAAAACTGATTTTAAGTCACTTTTTGACAAGAATCAACAAGAAACAATTGTGGATGACAAAAGTCTTAAAACAGTCATAGTTAGAGATACAGTTGATGAGGAAATTTGGGAATTTCTGTTGGCAACAAAAAAATTCAACATAATAATTATAATCATGACTTAACAAATATATTAAGGTATGTCAGAATTTCAGAAATATCATACAGTCCTAGAACACATATTAATAACATATCTTTATAAATATAATCCCAAAGAAGTTAAATACTACATCACATTTGACAATGCTTTTTGTATAATTCCAACATACCAAATAAGCCTAATATGTCTCTGTTGGACTTCAGAGGACCCAATATAAGAAAAAGTTAGTTTGAGGTTAAAAAGCCTGAATTTAGAACTTGAAATTTTGCTGTTGGAAACTATCAAAGGTTTAAAACAATTGATGTTACAAAATAGAATCACAAGTTACTACAAACTAGTCATTCATTTAGCCAAAATGATAATACAAAAACAATTACCCTTTGATAGTGATGAGAAAAAGTTTCTCGATGAAACCTAATAAAGATAGCATGAGGTCAAATAAATTTGTCCTCTCCATATCCTTTTTTGCCTGCAGTTTAATCAAATGGTAAACAAACATCTCTTATTATCTCTTACATGAAAATTTTCTCCAAAGAAGAAAACCAAAATTTACCTTTGTATGGTGTATCATTAATGTTAAATCTAATTTTAATAAAATTTAATAAAACCTTTAAAACAAATCTATTTTTAATCAGTTTGACCACAAGGTAAAATTTCTTTTAAATATTTTATAATGTTCCATTAAAGAACAGATCAATGCTCCAAGAAAACCCTGTTATTTTTACATGCAGGCCTAGATGCTGGCTTTGCATCAGTGTGCTTTTAATATTAATGTTTAATTTATTAAAAAAAAAAACCTCTGTACTAATTTTATCTCTCAAAATTGGCCCTTAAAATCTCACGTGCCCAACGTTTCATGATAGTCCCTGAGCCTAGAGAGATTGAATGGTTCAAACTTCTGGCTCTGTGTTTCACAAAAGCATTCATTTTGATTTTTACCTTCTCTGTGGTCTTGAGACACAGCTTAGACTGCTGTCAATGCTCAAAATTTAGCAGAAGTGGGTGCCTTTTTCAGATTCAAAGGCACCCTGTGCTGTAAAGTTACAGGATTCAAAGCCCTGTAACTTAACAGCACAAGGATGGGTTAATAAGATATTTATACCACAGAAAGTGCTATCATTCTCTCTATCATGTCACAAATTAAAACACTGTGATTTGGTGTTTAGAGGCTACTGCCTGTTGCACTTGAAACCACTGTATATTAAGTTAGTTATCTTACTTATTGCATGTCTAGTTGCTAGCATTCTAGTGACAAAAGTGTGACGAAAAGCATCCAAAATGTGATAGTTCCTATTCCAAACTTATCAAAGTAAGATGACTAAGGTTTCTTTTCATCATTTAAAAAAATGATAAATGCAGCTATCAGTTTTGGAAATTCAGTGTGAGGAAAAATAATCTCCTTTCATTTAAATACTGTACAACAAAAAAGGGACAAATTAAGAACAAGCACACAGTAATTTCTTTTCAACTGTTTTAAAAGAGCATCATCACACATTTCCAAGATTGGCTTCTAGACACAGTACTGACAACTGATTAGGTAACTTTCACCAGTAAAATGTTCAAGCCAGTGTAACACTTGTAAATATTTTGTTTTCAGTTACACACATCGAGGCCTATCAGTGATAAATGGCTTGGGATAAAAAAATAAATTACTAGAAAGTCACACTTTTTTATTATGACTTAACCCAAGCAAATATCACTGAATTTTAATAATGGTAAATACAACTAAATTGGTTTGAGGGAAATCACAATCAATATAATTTCCTTAAGGGCAAGGCCAATCTTTTCTGAACATTAAAACTTTATGTCAATGTCATAATTTTTCTTCATTCCCTAAATAAAAAGATCTGAAACCAATTCAAATTATTGATTGAACTGAATTACCTTGGTAAACATTATTTATACATCTTTATTCTCACTTACTTTTTTCAAATGAAGTAATGTAACATTACTGCTCAAAACATGTAAAAATAAATCTTATTTATTTTATTTTTACAGAAACCTTAAAGCTTTTGTAGCTGTCTGTCAGAGGTAAACAAAACCAATCAAATTTTAAATAGCTGGTGTCCTCTATTAATTATTTTTTGCAGATTTGACATAGGTAGCTTAGGAATTTTAGATAAATAGAACAGATGATGAATTGTTGGAAATGCATAGGCCAATAAATGGCTTTTCATGGGATCAAATAAAAGCCTTCCATTAGAAAGTAAAAACCATCAATGGTTTTATGTATATGCAAATATGGTTAAAACTCCAAAAAAATCAAACAGCAAATAAATGAAAATTAAAAGCAAAAACAAATAAACAGAAAACTGACTCCAATTATTTCTCCTACTCAGTTTATATGAGAGGCTACAATGTTACCCAGAGTGTAAAACAAACACCTAATGGACATGTTTCTGGTATAGAGATTAATGTCTTTAAGTTTATCAATACCAATGTATATTTTGTGCAATTGAGAAATTAACTCTAGGCAGATGATCAGTAAGTACATTAGTACTTGTACTGATAGGTCAAGGAAGCAGAGAAATTCTAGGCAGAAAAGGGCAGGTCCCCAGTGAAACCCTCACCCTCAAGCCAAAAAGCCTGAACCCATGGCCTAAAGTGAGAACCTATATCCCTGTCTTCCTGCTTGCATGTTGTCTTTTCCTAAACTACCCATGGCCCACCCTGTCCTCCATTATGTGCCTGTAAAGACCCAAGATTCAGTTGGAGAGGAGCAGAGACTACGGTTGGATGTCCGAGAGAAATGGCTTGAGTTCAGAGGGGCAGCTTGATGGTATATCCTTGGAGAAGAATCTGGCTAGAGACAGCCAGACTTCAGGGGAAAATTACCTACCTCCCCATCCCCTTTTGAGCACTTCTTCCCACTGAGAGCCAATTTAATCAGCAATAAAATACCCTGCATGTACCATCCTTCAATTTGTTCATTTAACCTCATTTTTCCTGGACTCTAGACAAGAGCTTGGGAGCCACAAGTGGATACAAAAGACTGTCACACTGGCCCTTTCCCCTCACTGGCGGAGAGCAGCTGCCCCACACAATGAGGCAAAGTACTCACTGAGCTGTAAACACTTCAGCCATCCATGGATGGCATAGCTTAAAGAGCATTGGTAACATGCCCTCTAGGGCTTTGGGGTCACAGGCATCCATATGTGGACAATGCCACGGGGCCCACATGGAGCTCACTCCTGCTGACACCAAACCTGTTGGCCAATTCCAGTGCTCACACACTCCAGTTCTCATCTGAAGTTTAGAGTGGGAGGCTGAGTAAACGAGGTACCCCTGTAGTGAGTCCTGTATGCTCTTTTTCTATTGTTTGGAATAGTTTCAGAAGGAATCGTACCAGCTCCTCTTTGTACCTCTGGTAGAATTCAGCTGTGAATTCATCTGGTCCTGGGCTTTTTTTTGGTTGGTAGGCTATTAATTACTGCCTCAATTTCAGAACTTGTTGCTGGTTTATTCAGGGATTCGATTTCTTCCTGGTTTAGTCTTGGAGGGTGTATGTGTCCAGGAATTTACCCATTTCTTCTAGATTTTCTAGTTTATTTGCATAGAGGTGTTTATAGTATTCCCTGATGGTAGTTTGTATTTCTGTGGGATCAGTGGTTATATTCCCTTTATTATTTTTTATTGTGTCTGTTTGATTCTTCTCTCCTTTCTTCTTCATTAGACTGGCTAGTGGTCTATCTATCTATTTTGTTAATGTTTTCAAAAAACCAGCTCCTGGATTTATTGATTTTTTGAAAGTTTTTTTTTTTTTTTTTTTTTTGTGCCTCTATCTCCTCCAGTTCTGCTCTGATCTTAGTTATTTTTTGTGTTCTGCTAGCTTTTGAATTGGTTTCCTCCTGCTTCTCTAGTTCTTTTAATCGTGATGTTAGGGTGTTGATTTTAGATCTTTCCTGCTTTCTCCTGTGGGCCTTTGGTGCTAGAAATTTCCCTCTAAACAGTGCTTTAGCTGAGCCTCAGAAATTCTGCAACATTGTTTCTGTGTTCTCCTTGGTTTCAAAGGACATCTTTATTTCTGCCTTCATTTCATTATGTACCCAGTAGTCATTTAGAATCAGGTCATTCAGTTTCCATGCGGTTGTGCCCTTTTGAGTGAGTTTCTTAATCCTGATTCCTAATTTGATTGCACTATGGTCTGAGAGACTGTTTGTTATGATTTCCATTCTTTTGCATTGGCTGAGGAGTGTTTTACTTCCAATCATGTGGTCAGTTTTAGAATAAATATGATGTGGCACTGAGAAGAATGTATATTCTGTTGATTTTGGGTGGAGAGTTCTGTAGATGTCTATTAGGTCCACTTGGTCAAGAGCTGAGTTCAAGTCCTGGATATCCTTGTTAATTTTCTGTCTCATTGAACTGTCTAATATTGACAGTGGTGTGTTAAAGTCTCCCACTATTACTGTGTGGGAGTCTAAGTCTCTTTGTAGGTCTCTAAGAATTTGCTTTATGAATCTGGGTGCTCCTGTATCGGGTGCATATGTATTTAAGATAGTGCTTCTTGTTGAGTTGATCCCTTCACCATTATGTAATGCCCTTCTTTGTCTTTTTTGATCTTTGATGGTTTAAAGTCTGTTTTATCAGAGACTAGGATTTCATATCCTGCTTTTTTTCTTTCTTTCAATTTTCTTGGTAAATATTGCTCCGTCTCTTTATTTTGAGCCAATGTGTATCTTTGCACGTGAGATGGGTCTCCTGAACACAGCATACCAATGGGTCTTGACTCTTTATCCAATTTGCCAGCCTGTGTCTTTTAATTGGGGCATTTAGCCCATTTACATTTAAGGTTAATATTGTTATGTGTGAATTTGATCCTGTCATTATGATGCTAGCTGGTTATTTTGCCCATTTATCGGTGCAGTTTCTTCATAGTGTTGATGGACTTTACAACTGGTATGTTTTTGCAGTGGCTGGTATAAGTTTTTTCCTTTCTGTATTTAGTGCTTCTTTCAGGAACTCTTATAAGTCAGGCCTGGTGTTGACAAAATCTCTCAGCGTTTGCTTATCTGTAAAGGATTTTATTTCTCTTTTGCTTATGAAACTTAGTTTGACTGGATATGAAATTTTGGGTTGAAAATTCTTTTCTTTAAGAATGTTGAATATTGGCTCCCACTCTCTTCTGGCTTATAGGGTTTCTGCAGAGAGATCCATATACAGCATGGAATACTATGCAGCCATAAAAAAGGATGAGTTCATGTAATTTGCAGGGACATGGATGAAACTGGAAACCATCATTCTCAACAAACTAACACAGGAACAGAAAACCAAACACTGCATGCTCTCACTCATAAGTGAGAGTTGAACATTGAGAACACATAGACACAGGGAGGGAAACATCACACACCAGGGCCTGTTGTGGGATAGGGGGATGGGGGACGGATAGCATTAGGAGAAACACCTAATGTAGATGATGGGTTGATGAATGCAGCAAACCATCATAGAATGTGTATACCTATGTAACAAACTTGCATGTTCTGTACATGTATCCCAGAACTTAAAATATAATAAAAAAATTGCCAAACTTCCAATGTGTTTTATTATAATATTTCTCAATTTGCCTTCATTGAGACTAAGAGCTTTGACTATAAGCAATGTTAATTGCCATTTCTTCAGTTTTCTATCATATTTTAAAGATTTTATTATCTAAACTTTTTCAACTTTCTATTTTTCCTTCATAGGCACAAAGGCAGACATACAAAGAAACAGAAAAACACTACATAAGACTTATACAGACCATCTATAGCATGGTTGGAATTTCAATTGTATTATAATTTTCCCTTCTTTATAACTTTTATATATATATGTTTATGTATATTATTATATATATGTATATATTTATATATACATATATGTATATTTGGCTGGCTATGAAATTTTGCATTGAAAATTCTTGTCTTTAAGAATGTTGAATATTGAACATTCGTGACTTTAAGAATGTTGAATATCTATATCTATATCTATAGAGAGAGAGATGGAGTCTCGCTCTGTCACCCAGGCTGGAGTGCAGTGGCGTGGTCTCGGCTCACTGCAACCTTCGCCTCCAGGGTTCCAGCAATTGACCCTGCCTCAGCCTCCTGAGTGCCTGGGACTACAGGCGTGTGCCACCATACCCGTCTAAATTTTGGAGTTTTAGTAGAGACAGGGTTTCCCTGTGTTAGCCAGGATAGTCTCGATCTCCTGATCTCGTGATCTACCTGCCTCAGCCTTCCAAAATGCTGGAATTACAGGAATGAGCCACCATGCCCAGCCAAAATATATATTTTCATATCCATAGAGTTCTTCACATCTCTGTCCCCTACTTCCAGATTCCTTTATACCTTGTTTTACAAATGACCTTTTCAAGTGTGTAATTTGAATTAATCTTCAGATAACTTCTGAAGCAGACAAAATTATTCTCTTAATAAAATCACATCTTCTTTGGCAGATTTTATACACAAAATTACATCTTATCTAGTATTCTTATCCTTAGTAACATGACATTTTAGTAAAAAAATAGAAAGCAAGAAATCCTGAGATTCCTATCAGATATTAGAATTTTATAGATGAGAACCATTTCATGATTTTTAGAAATATGTTTTTCAATATCATAACCTTTTCTTAATTGGAAAGGGTCCAGACATCCAATGAGCAGCACAAATAATTGTAATATTTTAAGTTCCACAAAAATTTCACCTATAGCACTTAATCATTTGTATTTTATTCTCTTTTAGAAGTTTATCTAGATTCTTTATTCATCATTTACTTGTTATTTGTTTTATAACCTGTGTATATCAGCTGGTCACCTAAATAAGAAACTTAAAATGAATTACATGGGCATTTTCACCAATAACCCATGAAATTCAATTATTTTCATTAAACCGAAAACATTAAATTAGTCTTATTTATCAAAAAAATTGCACACAGATTATTTTATTTTTGCTGAGTTCATAGGTTTATAACCTTCTGTGGCAAACTCTGATACCTCAAAATATCTAACAGAGGCAAATATAAAACCCGGACAAAAAATATATACTGAAAACTCTGAAGACATTTCTATTTTTATATTGCCAATAATTTTAAAGCCAGCTTGTTTATTAAAGTTTTACTTAAGTCATGTGAATATGAAATTTATTGGATGCATTTATTTAATTTATGAGTGCTTTTTAATTTATAAGCCAATTTGGTAGACACAACACATAACAATACATGTACATACACCTAAGCACATACAGACATGTATACACACATACAAGTAAAGATCCAGTAGCTTTTACCTTTAAACTGTAGCCATGAGATAGCAATACAAACTTACCAGTCTATGAACATGTTTACATGACTAAACTTTGTTTGCCCCATAGGTGACCCAATGAAGGCTGTGAACCAAAATTTTGGGTAAAGCAATTTTAATGGCAGTTTTATTCTTAAAGACTCAAACCTCCCCAGACTCCAAAGAATATTAGGGTCAAACAGCACCTCAGGACATCACCTGGAACATACTAACTAGGCACAACTCTGCATAGAACAATAACATAAGATCCTGAAAAAACACACTTTCTCATTTAGTAGAAAAATCCAGATTCCAAAGAATATTAGGGCCAAACAGTTCCATGTTCATGGACAGAAAGAATCAATATCGTGAAAATGGCCATACTGCCCAAGGTAATTTATAGATTCAATGCCATCCCCATCAAGCTACCAATAACTGTCTTCACAGATTTGGAAAAAAATACTTTAAAGTTTACATGGAACCAAAAAAGAGCCCACATTGCAAAGACAATCCTAAGCCAAAAGAACAAAGCTGCAGGCATCCCGCTACCTGACTTTAAACTATACTACAATGCTACAGTACCCAAAACAGCATGGTACTGGTACGAAAACAGAAATATAGACCAATGGAACATAACAGAGCCCTCAGAAATAATATCACACATCTACAACCATCTGATCTTTGACAAACCTGACAAAAACAAGAAATGGGGAAAGGATTCCCTATTTAATAAATGGTGTTGCAAAAACTGGCTAGCCATATGTAGAAAGCTGAAACTGGATCCCTTTCTTACACCTTATACAAAAATTAATTCAAGATGGATTAGAGACTTAAATGTTAGACCTAAAACCATAAAAACCCTAGAAGAAAACCTAGATAATACCATTCAGGACATAGGCATGGGCAAGGACTTCATGTCTAAAACACCAAAAGCAATGGCAACAAAAGTCAAAATTGACAAATGGGATCTAATTAAACTAAAGAGCTTCTGCACAGCCAAAGAAACTATCATCAGGGTGAACAGGCTACCTACAGAATGGGAGAAAATTTTTACAATCTACTCATCTGACAAAGGGCTAATATCCAGAATCTACAAAGAACGCAGATAAATTTACAAGAAAAAAGCAAACAATCCCATCAAAAAGTGGGTGAAGGATATGAACAGACACTTCTCAAAAGAAGACATTTATGCAGCCAACAGACACATGAAAAAATGCTCGTGATCATTGGCCATCAGTGAAATGCAAATCAAAATCACAATGAGATACCATCTCATAGCAGTTAAAATGGCAATCATTAAAAAGTCAGGAAACAACAGTTTCCTGAGAGGATGTGGAGAAATAGGAACACTTTTAGACTGTTGGCAGGACTGTAAACTAGTACAACCATTGTGGAAGACAATGTGGTGATTCCTCAAGGATCTAGAACTAGAAATACCATTTGACCCAGCCATCCCATTACTGGGTATATACCCAAAGGATTATAAATCATGCTGCTCTAAAGACACATGCACATGTATGTTTATTGGGGCACTATTCACAATATCAAAGACTTGGAACCAACCCAAATGTCCATCAATGCTAGACTGGATTAAGAAAATGTGGCACATATATACCATGGAATACTATGCAGCCATAAAAAAGGATGAGTTCATGTCCTTTGTAGGGACAGAGATGAAGCTGGAAACCATCATTCTCAGCAAACTATCACAAGGACAAAAAAACAAACACTGCATGTTCTCACTCATAGGTGGGAATTGAAGAATGAGAACACCAGGACAGAGGGCAGGGAACATCACACACCAGGGCCTGTCATGGGGAGGGGGGAAGGGGGAGGGATAGCATTAGGAGGTATACCTAATGTAAATGGCGTGTTAATGGGTGCAGCACCCCAACATGGCACATATATACATATGTAACAAACCTGCACGTTATGCACATGTACCCTAGAACTTAAGGTATATTAATAAAAAAATTGGTATATTGAATTCTAATTTTTCATGGAACACACAAAAACAATCACCAAAACACAATTCAACTACTGCAGCAACACAGAAGTCCCAAGAATGTCCAAACTGAAACAATCTGAATGCTTCCTCTTTCCACTGGGTGGACTTGATCAACTTGCAAACAAAAATTACTTCAGAATTTGTCCAACTGAGAGGAGTCAATCCCACTCTCTGGTACCCACAAAAAATACTGATATGCCCAGACACATAAACACAACACACAATTACACATAAGCCCCACAAAGTGTCCATACTGAAACAGTCAGTGTGCTTCCCTCCTCTCTCGGTCAGTTGGGCTTATTCAACCTGCAAATGGGAATTCCTTTAAAATGTTCCTGGTGTTACTGAAACACCGGGAGTTCAGTCTAGGTCCTGTTGTTCCTGTTGGCTGCATAGAAAGCCAATCACTGAGATAATGGTTATTGCCAAGGAAGAAGTCTTTAATCGAGTGCTGCAGCAAAGAAGATGTGAGATCAGTCTTAAATCCATCTCCCTGACCAACTAAAATTAGATTATAGAGCAGGGAAGAAATGTAACTATGAACTGGAAAAGGGAAACTCAGGATGGGTAAGGAAGCAATCATGATGAATGAGGGGCCTGGCATCTCATTGTCAGAATGTGATGATCTGGTGAGCTTCAGTTCTTTGATATCATTTGAGAGGCCTGGTATGTCATTGTCTGGATCTGGTGAGTTTCAAGCTTTGAGACCAGGAAGACCAATTTCTATGTTTATTAAAATAGATTAAAAAAAAATCTGTCTATGGGACTATTTGGTAGGTTTCAGTTTCAATTATTCTTGAAATTAATACAAACCTGAACTTTGGCAGTATCAGAAGGACAATCAATCGATGCATATAGATTTACTAAATAGTGTAGAGGATTTAGCAGAAGGTGCAATAATGTCATGTTTGCAAAAAGTGAAAACCAGTTGTTTTCATCACTAAGATGCATAATATTTTCTGAAACTGTATTCGAGTCCATGTGCTTGATGACCAAATACCCTGTGCTGAATGGACACCCTAACCAATTTCCCTTGGGACTGGACTCTGCATTCATTCCATAGCAATATTCCTTCCCAAAAGTTCAGCTTTTACTCCTGTCTCTCCACAATTCTCTCATATTTCATATAATTATATTATAGCAATTAATATGATACAGGAATTATTGCAGTTCCCAGGCTTATAAAAATACTTTTAAAAGCTTTTATTGGTGTCTTTTGAGTCTATTTTCTCGGGGATAGGTCTGTGTCAACCAAAAGAAATACAGTGATTTGTGTGAATGAACTGTAGCATGTGATTGTGAAAAGCATTAAGAATTAAGGATCTAGACTAGGGATCTACATTCTCTCACTCTCTTTTTTTTTTTTTTTTTTTTGAGACGGAGTCTAGTTCTGTCGCCCAGGCTGGAGTGCAGTGGCGCGATCTCGGCTCACTGCAAGCTCCACCTCCCGGGTTCACGCCATTCTCCTGGCTCAGCCTCCCGAGTAGCTGGTACTACAGGCGCCCACCACAGCGCCCGGCTAATTTTTTGTATTTTTAGTAGAGACGGGGTTTCACTGTGATCTCGATCTCCTGATCTCGTGATCCACCCGCCTCGGGCTCCCAAAGTGCTGAGATTACAGGCGTGAGCCACCGCGCCCGGCAGGATCTACATTCTCATTGTGAACCTAATATGTGCCATGGTCTTAGATCTGATATAACAACTATGAAATAACTGAAAAGTATAAACATGGCACAATTATAAAATTTATAGTTTTCTATCCTCCTATTCCTTCACTGTCTCATATTTTACATGCCAAGGTTACTTTTACTTAATTATATTTCCATAAAAAGTAATTCTCACACCCATGTACACACACACCCAGGCACTCAAACCGCACAGAAATACACCTTACTCCCCAACCTCACCTCCGTTGTGTTCCAACAAAATGTATGTACACAATTTTTAGTTCTTTTACTATCCCTAAAACATGCCTAGAATATATATATGACTATTTTTTGATATGCAGCCTTATAATTATTTACATAGAGGCAATCTCTTTTAACTAGTTTGTATTCTTGTCACCGAATTCTTCACTGTCACTCACTTTATTAGATACTAAAGGCACAGGACTTGGCTACAAACTATCAAAACAGCAAACTGATCATTACTTCAAGTTATGTTCAAATTTTGGTTAAGTTTACTGACAAAAAATAATCTCAGATGGTGTTATTAAGTTTGCAAGCGGGTCATGTGAACATATCTTGAAATAAGAAAAATTTCAATAGCTTCTTTCCCCAAATTCCAGAAATTTAAAACTACAATAAATGGAGAAAAGTGTTACCACCAATACGTATAAGTGAATATACATATGTATGCAGATACATACATATAGTAAGTAAACTGGATACTAGAGTATAATGTTACAAAATGCAGATATTTTGAAATAAATGTTTGTCATCATAAGGGGAAAATATATAGAGGGAATGGGATGTATAAGAATTTAGACTTATGTAGGAATTTTAATAGCATGGAAACACGAGTCATTTTATGTACCATAAAAGGCAATGTTTTTGTTTAATAAAATAACACAATTTATTCTCCATCAAAGTGGAGAATTCTATATTCTCCTATATTCTCCCCCCATATATAGGACATTTCATATATATGCATATAATTTGTGCATATAAAATATATAGCCACAAATATTTAATATTTGTATTGGAATGAAAATAACCCATTATGGTAGATAAAAGTCATAATATGTAGAGTCATTACTATATTTAATATATTATAAATACAGGAATGTAATCCTGTATGTCTGAATTTGTAAGAAGTAATAACAAATGGTTGGTGATTTTAAAAGTATTTTGTATATATTTATCATAAAGTATTTTGTGAGATTGTTTTAAATCTTGATTTCCTTGTTAAATGTACACATTTTATGCACAATAGCTATATTGAGTTAATTAACAGAAACACAGTTACATTACTACAGTTGCTATGAACTGTATCATGATTCATATACACTTAGAGTGCACCTGCAAAGAGAGAAAAGACAAAAAGAGAAAAATATAAATTCAGTTCTTTTTTAATACCAGAATGGGAAATCATCTTAGAAAAGCAAAATGCCATATTGGAAGCTTTTCTTTTTATTTTTTTTACTAGATTGTCTTCATAAAGGGAATTAGAAGTGAAAAGCTTTCATACTGTCAAAGATAGTCTCTCTGAGCCTCTTTAAGGTTTAGTATCGTTTAAATGCAGTGAATGGATTAATGACCTTTCAAGATCCCTTCTAAGTCTATCTTTCAATAAACATCTCTAAATAAAGAAAAGGAAGAATAAGACAGTTTGATCTTATACATAAAATATGCTTCTAAAATGTGTGCATAATGTGAATTAATAATTATATACAAAGTCACATTTTCTCAGTTACAATTTCACACCTGTACTTTCCACAGGAGTATTTGGCCCTAACATATAATAAATACTGCACTTAAGAATCCTAATATCAATTTCAATTAACTCTATATCATTGTATGCAGTCTGCAAGTTAAAAAATTAAGTTGTGTAGCCATTTATTTTTAAATGTAGGCAATTCACAATATATATAGTACATCCTAAAGTATATCTTTTCGTTGATTTGTGTATCATTAAGAGATCTCTTTCTGTAAAGGGATTTGAATCTGAATGTGTTCACCTTGTATAGTTCTCACGCTAATGTAATTTCTGGAAGGGATGCAAGAATCTATTTTTCTTTTCTTTTTTAAGGTAAAACCAGTTTATTTTATCATTTAGTACACATTTATAAAATATTCAATGTAAAATACAAGCAAATGATAAGAATAATATATTTTAATTAATCACATTACATACATGATATTTAAACACACAGACAAGAGTTACTAAAGGCGGACTAATTTTTGCAGAAAATGTTGGAAGTCCACATTATGAGCTGGGTTATTCTGTAGCATCTTTCAAATGTTGCTGTGACTTTAATACAAATGTTTATAGGTGAGATATTCTGACAGGGCCATGCTTCAATTGCTTCAGCATGGAAAAGCAAAACTGTTCTATCAGCAAATGCTTCGAGTGAGGTTTAAACTACACAACAAAAGCTACATAATCTATGCTTTGTTAACATTTCTAATATAGATAGATAAATAGATAATCATAAAACAATGGCACATAAGGTTACAGGTTAGGTTGAATAAATATAACATATATAAGCATATTTTATGAACAGTTTACAAATACATATATCCTTAGCATTTGTAATTATCAAATTATCAAGTTAACGGAGTAATTACTGTACATGATGTGTTATTATTAAATGTTATCTTTGAGAATATTATTTCTCCATTGGAAGAGTAAAGACAAGTACTCCAATACTGTGTACAATACCGTGTATTAGAAACTGTACTGCTTTGGTAGAAGAACTGTCCTAACCCTGCAGTTCTAGTCTTCTAGTCTTATTTTAAATGTTTCCTCTAAACTTTAGAGTAAACCTGATTTTTTTTTTAATTTCAAATAAACATTACCAGTTAAAATAGAAAGACATTTTGCGAAAATGGAAAACAGTATTGGACAGGAAACTAGGGGGCCCTCACCTAAATTCTGTTTAAATCACTTTGAGACCTTCAGGAATATCATATAAGATTATCTGCCTCTTAGGAAATTTCTTCATGTCAGGGGCTTTAATTAGATTTGTACTCCCCAGATAGTGTTTCATGGAATATTAGTCCCATAAGTTACAACAGAATTAAAGCCTCCATATTCAAACACATCTGAGAAATGTCACATACTATGTTTCCATCTTATAGTCAGAAGTATTCTACCTCATTTAAAGGTTCTGAGAAAATGTACAGTGGAAAACAATTTTAAGAAACAAACAAAAAAACTGTTTAACGTTTCCTGATTCAACATTTTCTAAATTTGAGAACTGCTTTTTTAACACAAGGCCTATTTTAATCCTGTAGATATAATGTTTTAAGGAATACACTTTATAAAACTGTAAACTAGATAATCTATGCTTTGTTAGTATTTCTAATAATGAAGTGATAACCATATGTGGTGGGTTATTATTAAATGTTGTCTTTGATAATATCATTCCTCCATTGGAAGAGTGAAGGCAAGTACTGCAAAATTAGTATACACTCATGGTTGTTTATGACTTATAGATTGTTTGTAGCATTATCATTAGATTTATGACAGAAAAGGGCTTTTGTATGGTAACTCTATGATGTGCTAAATATTATCTCCAAGCATTTTCACTATTTAATTGTCGGGGAAATAAATGCTTATGTGATTATGATGAACTCTGTTCTTAACAAACATGATTTGCAGAGTCTTGACAATGACCAGTCACTCTGTAAGGTGTGGCTGACTGTGCTCACTGCGATTCAGTCACAGTTAAATATCTTATAGTATCTTTGCACTACCATGAAGAACTCAAGTGTTGCTCCAAGTGTATTCCGTCCAATCTATTTTTAATATGTGTTATACCTTGTATATTGTTAGCCATCTGTGATGGGAAAAGTTTCAATTCAGAGTTTAAAGTATTAAATGAGGAAAATTTGTTGTTCACTAAACTACAAATTAAATTAATTATCTCCTAAGTCAGCCAAGGTTTCCCAGTAGTAAATAGTTTACCAGAAAATATTAAACACTTTAGGAATGGACATTAAATATTTTGGGCGACAAGGATGCCATTTGGTATACTGAAGCAATAACTAATTTAAAAGTTTATCTATTTATTAAGAGTGCTTCATTGTCTCCCAATATATAGCACAGACACTGGAAGTATCTGGTTCAATATTTTCTAAAGTACATCCTTTTATTCTATTCATAATCTGTGGTTCTGTAGGGCACTAAGAGGCAGTGACATTCAAACAGAAAATCTTTAAAGAAAAACAGTCTGCCTTTCACTCATTGACTTTTCTCTCGTTTGATGAGCATTTGGACATTTTAGATTCTGAAGGTCAAAAATAAACCTCTTTTTATATTTACCTTTAATCTAACCATGTGTGCAAGACCAATAATCTGTACTAAATGTGCTCAGGGAATTATTCTCTCTACCAAAACAGAGTATTTCTAAATATAGTAAATTGTCTTTATTTTTCATTTTTATGATGTATACAATTAATGTATCAAAATAAACTTCCTTTATTATTTATTTCCATCACTACCATTCGATACTAATGACTAATTTGTCATGATAAAAGAATCTATTCTGTGAGATCTCATATGACGTGATGTAACAACTTATCTTAATTGAATATTTAAAATACATTTGTCTGAGAATGTTGTCAATATAATGTATATTTATGTTGACATATATATTTATTAAGCTATGATGTCTATCTATATTTTACACATATATAACAAGCTTTCTCTATATATACAGTATGTACAGATACATATATCTATATCTGTATATAATCTATGTAATGTGAAGATACATATTTCAATAACCTGAAAGTGATAAAGCTGAACATATGGAAATGCAAAAAAGAACTGCTTTTATTTTACTTAGTGTCTTTTCTGCATTATTTTGTCTATGACATGTCATTTTTATAGCACATCTCTGATTTTGCCACTTCTGTCTTTAAAAACATTGAAAAACTCAAGTTTGTTACAATGTATTTGGCTAGCCTGATAGTCAAAAATGTTCATCTTCTAGTCTCAACACAGATTTCTAAATAACTTTCTACTAAAATCCACTAAACTGAAGTAGTGAATGTCTCACTCTTATCCAAAAATATCATGGATTCACTAAATCTCTGTGACTTAGTTTAAGGTATCTCGTTTGCTTGGAATTTCTAATTCATAACTCATATTTGAACTATTTTTGTCAAAATACAAAAAGTATTTATTCTTTAAATCCATCTTATAATATCTCATTCGTAAAGGTTGTTTTTATCTTCCAAACTAAAATAATATCCCTCATGTCAACATCTATGCTATGTTCAGTTTCCCTTTTGCATTTATTATAAATAACATTGATGATCATTATATAAATACTCTATTTCCCTACAATGTGTTAATCTTCTTATGGGTAGATACAATATCTTATCCATTGCTTTTTCTCCCATATCAACTTGTGTGCTGTTTGGCACATAGCATGGTGTCAAGAACTGAATATATTTTTTATATTATTAATCATCATTGGCTGTGGAGGTCTGGAATAATAACAATTTCATTTCCCAAGAATTTACATTCATATGAAGAACTAAACTACTACTTAATTACTTTAATTTAGTTTATTAGTGTTCTTCTATTTTGCTTTGTAATCTCATTTAAAGTTTCCAAAAATTGTTATAAGGACAACAATATCAACCCTGTTTTGAAATGAAAAAACTGAGGCTCCAAAAGTTTCAGTAATTAGCTAACGGTCACACAGAACATAAGTGGTAGAGTCAGAGAACAAATAGATTTTGAGAAAAGAAAAGGAAAAGAAATAAGAAAAGAAAGCCACAAACGTGATAGAAAACAAAGAAAGAAATCTACATTACACACATGAAATTTCATTCTGGGGTTTGTTAACTACAAGGTTGTTATTCTTTTCTCTGTAACACTAAAGGGATTGTATTAGAAAAGGGGGGTGCTCCTAGGCTAAAAGTAATGGACTGTCTACGATATACCAGGTATGGTGCCAGTCACTTTACATTTAATACCAAATATACCCCTATAAGGTAGAAATTAAGTTTTGTCAACTTTCATTTTAGATACAATGAGTCTACGTACAGATAATACATTACATGGGAATGTTGTATGATGCTCAGGTTTGGAGTATGGGTCTTATCACCTAGGTAGTGATCATAGTACCCAACAGGTAGTTTTTAACCAGGAAATCCCTCCCTCCACCCTCTAGTATTCCACAGTGTCTGTTTTTCCCATATTTATATCCACATGTGTTCCATGTTTAGCTCCCACTTATAAGTGAGAACATGAAGTATTTGGTTTTCTGTTCTTAATTTTTTTAAGATTATGGTTTCCAGCTCTATCCATGTTGCCACAAAAGACATGATTTCAATCCTTTTTTGTGGCTGCATAGTATTCCATGGTGTATATGGACCACATTTTCTTTATCCAATCTATCATTGATGGGCACCTAGGCTGATTCCATGTCTGCTATTGTGAATAGCACAACAATGAACATAAGAGAATACGTGTCTTTTTGATAGAATTATTTATTTTATCACCAGTATATACCCAATAATGGAATTGCTGGATCAAATGGTAGCTCTGTTTTAAGTTTTTTAAGAAATCTCCAGATGTTTTCCCACAGTGACTGGACTGATTTACAGTCCCACCAACACGGTATATTTGTTCACATTTTTCCACAGCCTGGTCAGAGTGTTGTTTCTTGACTTTTTATCAGTAGCCATTCTGACTGATGCGAGATGGCATCTTATTGTGCTTTCAATTTAAATTTTCTAATAATTAGTGATGTTGAGAACTTTTTTGTTTGTTTGTTGGCCACTTGTATATCTTCTTTTGAGGAATGTCTGTTCATGTCTTTTGCCCATTTTTTTTTTTTAAGTGAGGTTATTTGTTTTTTGCTTTTTGACTTGTTTGAGTTTCCCATGGATTCTGGATATTGGACGTTTGTTAGACACATACTTTGCAAATATTTTCTCCCATTCTGTAGGTTGTCTGTTTACTCTGTTGATGGTTTCTTTTGCTGTTCAGAAGCTCTTTAGTTTAACTGCATCCCATTTGTAAATTTCTGTTTTTGTTGCAATTGCTTTTGAAGACTCAGCCATAAATTCTTTGGCAAGGAAAGTGTGGAAAAAGAGTATTTCCTAGGTTGTCTTTCAGGATTTTTATAGTTTGAGGCCTTTCATTTAAGCCATTTTGAGTTAATTTTTGTATATGGTAAAACGTGGAGATCTAGTTTCAATCTTCTGTATATAGATAGCCAGCTATCCTGGTACCATTTATTGAATAGGATGTCTGTTCCCTACTGCTTGTTTTGCTCAGTCTCATTAAGGATCAGATGGCTGCAGGTATTCAGTTTATTTATGAGTTTTCTATTCTGTTCCATTTGTCTATGTGTCCATTTTTGTATCAGCATCAAACTGTTTTGGTTACTATGGCTTTCTAGTATAGTTTGAAGATGGGCAGTGTGATGCCTCCAGCTTTGTACTTTTTGCTTGGGATTGTTTTGGAATTTAGGGATCTTTTTTGGCTTTATAATAATTTTAAATTGGTTTTCTAATCCTGTGAAAAATTATGTCTGTTGTTTGTTTGGAATAGCATTGAATCTGTATATTTCTTTGGGCTATATGGCCATTTTTGTAATATTGATTTTTCTAATTCATGAGCATGGAATGTTTTTCCATTTAGTTTTGTCATCTTTGAATTCATTCAGCATTGTTTTGCACTTCTCCTTATAGAGATCTTTCACCTCATTAGTTAGCTGAATTTTTAGGTATTTCATTTTGTTTGTGGCTATTGTAAGTGAGATTGTGTTCTTGATTTCACTTTTAGTCTGGATGTTGTCAGTGGAAAGAAATGCTACTGATTTTTGTACATTAATTTTATATCCAGAAACTTTACTAAAATTGTTTATTAGTTCTAGGATCCTTTTGGCAGAGCTTTTAAGATTTTCTAGGTACAGAGTCACATTGTCTGCAAAGAGAGAGAGTTTGACTTTTTCTTTTAGTATTTAAATGCATTTTAATTCTTTCCTTGCTTGATTGTCTTGCCTAGGTCTTCCAATACTACACTGAATAGTAGGAATGAGAGTAGGCATCCCTGTCTTGCTCCAGTTCTCAAGAGAAAAGCTTCCAGCTTTTGTCCATTCAGTATGATGTTGGCCATGAGTTTGTTGTGGATGATTATTATTGTTTTGAGGTATGTTCATTCAATGCCTAGTTTTTGAGGGTTTATAACATAAGTGGATTTTGAATTTTATTGAAAGATTTTACTTTGTCAGTTGAGATAATCATATGATTTGTGTTTTTAATTCTGTTTATATGGTTAATCACATTTGTGGATTTGCATATGTTGAATCAGACTTGCATCCCACAAATAAGCCCACTTAATTATGTTGTGTTAACTTTTTGATGTGCTGTTGCATTCAATTTGCTAGTATTCTGATGTGGATTTTGTGCATATTTTCATGAGGGATATTGGTGTAACGTTTTAATTTTTCATTGTGCAGGACTTTGGTATCAGGCTAATGCTGCCTTCATAGAATGAATTAAGTAGGAGACCTCCTCCTCAATTTTTTGGAATAGTTTCAGTAGGATTGGTGTTAGACAGTTGTATGTCTGATATAATTCATCTGTGAATTACTTCCAACTGTATGACCAATTTTGGAATAAGTGAGATGTGGTGCTGAGAAGAATGTATATTCTGTTGATTTAGGGTGGACAGTTCTGCAGATGTCTATTAGATCTGCTTGGTGCAGAGCTGAGTTAAATTCCTGGATATTCTTTTTAACTTTCTGTCTCATTGGTCTGTCTAATCTTGACAGTGTAAAGCACTCCTCAGCAAATGTACAAGAACAGAAATTATAACAAACTGTCTCTCAGACCACAGTGCAATCAAACTAGAACTCAGATTAAGAAATTCACTCAAAACCGCTCAACTACATGGAAACTGAACAACCTGCTCCTGAATGACTACTGGGTACATTACAAAGTGAAGGCAGAAATAAAGATGTTCTTTGAAATCAATGAGAACAAAGGCACAACGTACGAGAATCTCTAGGACACATTTAAAGCAGTGTGTATAAGGAAATTTATAGCACTAAATGCCCACAAGAGAAAGCAGGAAAGACCTAAAATTGACACCCTAACATCACAATTAAAAGAACTAGAGAAGCAAGAGCAAACACATTCAAAAGCTAGCAGAAGGCAAGAAATAACTAAGATTAGAGCAGAACTGAAGGAGATAAAGACACAAAAAACTCTTCAAAAAATCACTGAATCCAGAAGCTGTTTTTTTGAAAAGATCAACAAAATAGATAGACCGCTAGCAAGACTAATAAAGAAGAAAAGAGAAGAATCAAATAGACACAATAAAAAATGATAAAGGGGATATCACGACCAATCCCACAGAAATCCAAACTACCATCAGAGAATACTATAAACACTTCCACGCAAATAAACTAGAAAATCTAGAAGAAATGGATAAATTCCTGGACACATACATCCTCCCAAGACTAAATCAAGAAGAAGTTGAATCCGTAAATAGACCAATAACAGGCTCTGAAATTGAGGCAATAATTAATAGCCTACCAACTAAAAAAAGTCCAGGACCAGATGGATTCACAGCCAAATTCTACCAGAGGTATAAAGAGGAGCTGGTACCATTCCTTCTGAAATTATTCCAATTAATAGAGAAAGAGGGAATCCTCCCTAACTCATTTTATGAGGCCAACATCATCCTGATATCAAAGCCTGGCAGAGACACAAGAAAAAAGGAGAATTGTAGACCAATATCCCTGATGAACATTGATGCAAAAATCCTCAAAAAAATACTGGCAAACCTAATCCAGCAGCATATCAAAAACTTATCCACCATGATCAAGTGGGCTTCATCCCTGGGATGCAAGGCTGGTTCAACATATGCAAATCAATAAATGTAATCCAGCATATAAACAGAACCAAAGAGAAAAACCACGTGATTATCGCAATAGATGCAGGAAAGGCCTTTAACAAAATTCAACAGACCTTCATGCTAAAAATTCTCAATGAATTAGGTACTGATGGGATGTATCTCAAAATAATAAGAGCTATTTATGACAAACCCACAGCCAATATCATACTGAATGGACAAAAACTGGAAACATTCCCTTTGAAAACTGGCAAAAGACAGGGATGCCCTCTCTCATCAATCCTATTCAACATAATGTTGGAAGTTCTGGCCAGTGCAATCAGGCAGGGGAAAGAAATAAAGGATATTCAATTAGGAAAAGAAGAAGTCAAATTGTCCCTGTTTGCAGATGACATGATTGTATATTTAGAAAACCCCATCATCTCAGCCCAAAATCTCCTTAAGCTGATAAGCAACTTCAAGAAAGTCTCAGGATACAAAATCAAAGTGCAAAAGTCACTAGCGTTCTTATATACCAATAACAAACAGAGAGGCAAATCATGAATGAGCTCCCATTCACAATTGCTTCAAAGACAATAAAATACCTAGGAATCCAACTTACAAGGGATGTGAAGGACCTCTTCAAGGAGAACTACAAACCACTGCACAATGAAATAAAAGAGGACACAAACAAATGGAAGAACATTCCATGATCATGGATAGGAAGAATCAATATAGTGGAAATGGCCATATTGCCCAAGGTAATTTATAGATTCAATGTCATCTCTGTCAAGCTACAAATGACTTTCTTCACATAATTGGAAAAAACTACTTTAATGTTCATATGGAACCAAAAAAGAGCCCACATTGCAAAGACAATCCTAAGCCAAAAGAACAAAGCTGTAGGCATCACGCTACCTGACTTCAAACTATATTGCAAGGCTACTGTACCCAAAACAGCATGGTACTGGTACCCAAACAGAGATATAGACCAATAGAGCAGAACAGAGCCCTCAGAAATAATACCACACATCTACAATCATCTGATCTTTGACAAATCTGTCAAAAACAAGAAATGGGGAAAGGATTCCTTATTTAATAAATGGTGCTGAGAAAACTGGCTAGCCATATGTAGAAAGCTGAAACTGGATCCCTTCCTTACAGCTTATACAAAAATAAATTCAGGATGGATTAGAGACTTAAATGTTAGACCTAAAACCACAAAAACCATAGAAGAAAACCTAGGCAATACCATTCAGGACATAGGCATGGGCAAGGACTTCGTGTCTAAAACAACAAAAGCAATGGAAACAAAAGTCAAAATTGACAAATGAGACCTAAGTAAACTAAAGAGCTTCTGCACAGCAAAAGAAACTACCATCAGGGTGAACAGGCAACTTACAGAATGGGAGAAAATTTTTACAATCTACTCATCTGACAAAGGGTTAATATCCAGAATCTACAGAGAACTTAAACAAATTTACAATAAAAAAACAAACAACCCCATCAAAAACTGGGCAAAGGATATAAACAGACACTTCTCAAAAGAAGACATTTATGCAGCCAACAGACACATGAAAAAATGCTCATCATCACTGGCCATCAGAGAAATGCAAATCAAAACCACAATGAGATACCATCTCATACCAGTTATTATAATGATGATCATTAAAAAATCAGGAAACAACAGGTGCTGGAGAGGATATGGAGAAATAGGAACACTTTTACACTGTTGGTGGTACTGTAAACTAGTTCAACCATTGTGGAAGACAGTGTGGCGGTTCCTCAAGGATCTAGAACTAGAAATACCATTTGACCCAGTCATCCCATTACTGGGTATATACCCAAAGGATTATAAATCATGATGCTATAAAGACACATGCACACATATGTTTATAGTAGCACTATTCACAATAGCAAAGACTTGGAACCAACCCAAATGTCCCTCAATAATAGACTGGATTAAGAAAATGTGGCTCATATACACCATGGAATGCTATGCAGCCATTAAAAAAGGATGAGTTCATGTCCTTTGTAGGGACATGGATGAAGCTGGAAACCATCATTCTCAGCAAACTATTATCACAAGGAGAGAAAACAAAACACCGCATGTTCTCACTCATAGGTGGGAATTGAACAATCAGAACACTTGGACACAGGAAGGGGAACATCACACACTGGGGCCTGTCGTGGGGTGGGGGGACGGGGGCGGGAAAGCATTAGGAGATACACCTAATATAAATGACGAGTTAATGGGTGTGGCACACCAACATGACACATATATACATATGTAAAAAACCTGCACATTGTGCACATGTACCACAGAACTTAAAGTATAATAATAAATAAATAAATAAATAAATAAATAATAAATAAAATCTATCTGTGAACCCATCTGTTACGGGGGTTTTTATTTAGTTGATTATTTATTACTGATTCAATTTTAGAAGTTTACATTGGTGTATTCAGAGTTTAATCTCTTCCTTATTCAATTTTATAAGATTGTACAGTTCCAAGAATGTATCCATTTCCTTTAGTTTTTTTAATTTGTGTGCCAAGAGTTGTTCATAGTAGTCTCTGAGTATCTTTTGTATTTGTTTGGGATCAGTTTTAATATCACCTTTGTCATTTCTTATAGTGCTTATTTGGATCTTCTCTTTCATGTTCTTTATTAATCTAGCTAAGGGCCTATCAACGTTATTTACTTTTTGAAGAAAAAATGATTGGTTTCACTGATATTTTTATCGAATTTTTGCATCTCAATTTCATTTAGTTCTTATCTAATTTTAGTTATTTCTTTTATTCTGGTAGCTTTGGGGTTGATTTGTTCATTTTTCTCTAGTTTCTTTCAGTGCAAAGTTAGAGTATTAATTTGAGATCTTTCTAACATCTTGATGAATGCATTTAGAGATATAAACTTTCTTTTTAACATTACTTGGCCTGCATCCCAGAGATTTTGGTAAATTGTGTGCCTATTTTTATTAATTTCAAGAAAGTTTTGTATTTAAGTTTACATTTCAATGTTCCCTAAGCAGATATTCTTGTTAACTTGTTTCATTTTCATGCATTTTTATAGTTTTGAGAGATCTTATTTATATTGATGTCTATTTCTATTGCCCTGGGATGCAAGAGTATGCTTGATATGATTTCAATTTTTTTGCACTTATTCAGGCTTGTTTTATGACTGAGTAGGTGGCCAATATTAGACTATATTTTGTGTGCAGATAAGATGAATGTATATTCTGTGGCTGTTGGGTAGAATTTCTGTAGATGACTATTAGGTCCAGTCGGTTAAGTGTCAAGTTTAAGTCCAGAGTTTCTTTGTTAGAATTTTGCTGCAGTTATTACTTGTAATCCTATCAGTGTGGTGTTAAAATCTCCCACTATTATAGCTTGGTTGTCTGTTTGTTTGTTTTCATACACCAAGGAGAAGTTGTTTTATGAATCTGTGTTCTCCAATGTTTGGTGTATATATATTAAAGATCGTTAAAGCTTCTTGCTGGATTGTACTATTTATCATTATGTAATGCCCTTCATGATCCTTCTTAATTTGTGTTGGCTTAAATTCTGTGTTATCTCATATAAGAATAGCTCTTTTTTGTTTTCTATTTGCATGACAGATCTTACTCCACAATTTTACTTCCAGCCTGTGAGTTTCTTTACATGTGAGAAGGGTCTCTTAAAAACAACAGATGGTTGGTTCTTGTATTTTTATTCAGTTTTCCACTCTGCATTTTCTTAAGTGAGGTATTTAGTTCATTTACATTGAAGGTTAGTGTGATATGTGTGATTGTGATCCTGTCGTTGTGTTGTTAGCTGGTTGTTATGTAAACTTTATTACACAGTTACTTTATAATATCTGTGGGCTCTTCGCCTTTGTCGTTGTTCTTTTTAATCTATGTTTAACACTCTTTTAAAGACCTTATACAAGGCTATTCTTTTTTTTTTTTTTTTTTTTTGTGAGACGGAGTCTCGCTCTGTCGCCCGGGCTGGAGTGCAGTGGCCGGATCTCAGCTCACTGCAAGCTCCGCCTCCCGGGTTTACGCCATTCTCCTGCCTCAGCCTCCCAAGTAACTGGGACTACAGGCGCCCGCCATCTCGCCCGGCTAGTTTTTTGTATTTTTTAGTAGAGACCGGGTTTCACCGTGTTCGCCAGGATGGTCTCGATCTTCTGACCTCGTGATCCACCCGTCTCGGCCTCCCAAAGTGCTGGGATTACAGGCTTGAGCCACCGCGCCCGGCCTACAAGGCTATTCTTATTTGAAATGTATTTCCTCAGCGTTTGCTTGTCAGAGAAAGCTTTTATTTCTCCTTCACTTATACAACTTAGTTTGGCAGGTTATGAAATTCTCGGGGCGAACTTTCTTTTCTTTAAGGGCACTGAAAATAGGCCCCTAATCTTTTCTGGATTGTAAGGTTTCTGCTGAGAGATCTGATGGTGGCTGTATGGAGTTCTCTCTGTATAAAATCTGACCCTTCTCTCTAGCTGCCTTTACAATCTTTTTCTTTGCATTGACCTTGGTGAACTTGATGACTATGTGACTTTGGGATGGTCATCTTGTAGTGTATCTGGCTGAGGTTCTCTATATTTCTTGGACTTGAATGTCAACCTCTCTATCAGGTTTAGGAAAATTTTTATGTACTATTCTCCCACATACATTTCCCAGGCTTCTTATTGTCTCTTCTTCTCTCTCAGGAATGCCAATGAATCATAGATTTTATCTCTTTATATAATCCATTATTTATCACAGGTTTTGTTCAATTTTCTTGGCTCTTTATTTTTGTCTTACTGTGTTGATTTAAAGAACGGTCTTCAACCTCTGAGCATTTTTTCTTAGCTTGATCTACTCTCCCTTTAACAACACTGATTGTATTATACAATTCTTTTAGTGTTTTTTAACCCAAGAAGTTCAGTTTGGGTCTTTTGTAAAATAAGTATTGCATCTTTCAAATGCTGAATTGTTTTACCGAATTACTTGGCTTCTTTGGACAGAGTTTTGTATTAGTTAGGGTTCTCTAGAGGGACAAAGTTAATAGGAGATATATATATATATATATCCTATTATTGAGCTTAACCACAGGGCATGTTAACACAAAAGTTAATAGGCTACACACACACACACACACACACACATATACACACACACACACGCATATATGATATATATATAAGATTATTAAGTATTAACTCATATGATCACAAGGTCCCACAATAGGCCGTCTGCAAACTGAGGAGCAAGGAATGCCAATCTGAGTCCCAAAACTGAAGAACTTGGAGTCCAATGTTTGAGGGAAGGAAGCATCCAGCACTGGAGAAAGATGTAGGTTTGGAGGCTAGGCCAGTCTAGTCTTTTCACATCTTTTTTTCTGCTTGCTTTATATTCTAGCCGCCCTAGCAGCAAATTAGATGGTATTCACCCAGACTAAGGGTTGGGGTGCCTTTCCCAGCCCACTGACTCAAATGTTAATCTCCTTTGGCAACACCCTTACCGGGATCAATACTTTGCATCCTTCAATCCAATCAAGTAGACACTCAGTATTAACAATCACAAGTCCACCCTTTGTCAACTTGAAACCATACACCTTATGGTCATGTTTATGCCTAACATAATATCTTTATCCTTCATACAACTGGAAATGCACCAAACCCCAACTCAAATGCTATTGCATAAAGTTAGCAATACTTAAATGATGATATGAAGTTAATAAATCTTCTGTCACATGATAAAGGAAAAAGGAAACAAAAAGAAGATATTTTCTTCACAGAAGTGCATACATTCACAAACATGTTTTTAACAAAAGAAAGAAAATACTCATGAAAATTAGAGTCCTCATCTCTGCAGCTGGTCATGTGTCTGCAGCTGGTCATGTGACAATAGCTGGTATTGATGACTACCTTCTTCTACTGTCCATTCTGTATTCCTTTTGCCTTCAGCAAGCACCTCAGCCGGTTGTGGTTTTTTCCTAGTGGAGTGACCCAAACCTTCATTGCTAAAGAGTCTGGGACATTTGTCGTCATGCCTGGATTGGGCTGTTGTAGTTTCCCATTGAGCTTAACCACAGGGCATGTTAACACTAACAGATGTCCTAATGGATCTCCTGTAGTCCATGCATACTCTTCCTTACCTCCGTTGTGGAGTACTAGACTGATTTTATCTTGATAGTCTGGGTCAATTACCCCAGCCAACACTGTAACTCCCTTCTTTTGACTTAAGCCTTTTGACTTAAAGGCAGGGGGAGCCCAAAGTGTCCAGGTGGCAATCTTAACTTCCAGTTTAATGGAATCATTGTTGTTTCTTTTGGTGGCAGTGTACCTCCCACTGGAACTAAGATCTCTAGGTCACCTCCATCCCTGCCACCATGTCCACTTTGTTCATGTGCCCACCGGGCAATGACAGGGCTGGCTGGGTAAAGCAGCTGAGTGATGTCCACAGAATGGATCATCCTATCCACTTAATTATGAAAATCTTCTGCTGAGATCGCCCATTGGTGAACACTCACACAGGATACAAATGTCTTCAGTTTTTGACCACTCAGAAAGGTCCATCCACATAATTCTTTCCCAAATTTATTTGCCACCAATTTTTCAAGATTGCTTCTTTCAAGTCCCTGGCCATCTAGCCAGAGCAATGACTAGAGCCCACAAGTCAGTATATAATCACAAATCTGGCCATTTATTCTTCCACGAAAAGTGCACAACCAGGTGCACTGCTCGAAGTTCTGCCCACAGGGAAGAATTTCCTTCACCTCTGTACTTCAGGTAACTTGATAAATGAGCTGGAGTAACACACCCAACTGAGGAATCTGTTGCTTCCAAAATCCAAATAGGTCCACTCACCTTTGTATCTTTCTTGGTTGTGGGAGGGGCCAAATACAGCAACTGATCCTTCACCTTCGAAATAGTATCTTGGGATACAAAATCAAGTGCAAAAATCACAAGCATTCCTACACACCAGTAACAGACAAACAGCCAAATCCTGAGTGAATTCCCATTCACAATTGCTTCAAAGAGAATAAAATACCTAGGAATCCAACTTGCAAGGGATGTGAAGGACTTCTTCAAGGAGAACTACAAACCACTGCTCAACAAAATAAAAGAGGACACAAACAAATGGAAGAACTTTCCATGCTCATGGATAGGAAGAATCAATATCATGAAAATGGCCATACTGCCCAAGGTAATTTATAAATTCAATGCCATCCACGTCAAGCTACCAATGACTTTCTTTGCAGAATTGCAAAACACTACTTTAAAGTTCAGATGGAACCAAAAAAGAGCCCACATTGCAAAGACAATCCTAAGCCAAAAGAACAAAGCTGGAGGCATCGCACTACCTGACTTCAAACTATACTACAAGGCTACAGTAACCAAAACAGCATAGTACTGGTACCAGAACAGAAGTATAGACCAATAGAGCAGAACAGAGCCCTCAGAAATAGTACCACACATCTACAACCATCTGATCTTTGACAAATCTGTCAAAAACAAGAAATGGGGAAAGGATTCCTTATTTAATAAATGGTGCTGGGAAAACTGGCTAGCCATATGTAGAAAGCTGAAACTGGATCCCTTCCTTACAGCTTATACAAAAATTAATTCAAGATGGATTAGAGACTTAAATGTTAGACCTAAAACCATAAAAACTCTAGAAGAAAACCCAGGCAATACCACTCAGGACATAGGCATGGTCAAGGACTTCATGACTAAAACACCAGAAGCATAGGCAGCAAAAGCCAAAATTGACAAACGGGATCTAATTAAACTAAAGGGTTTCTGCACAGCAAAAGAAACTACCATCAGAGTGAACAGGCAACTTACAGAATGGGAGAAAATTTTTACAATCTACTCATCTGACAAAGGGCTAATATCCAGCATGTATAAAGAAGTTAAACAAATTTACAAGAAAAAAACAAACAACCCCATCAAAAAGTGGGCAAAGGATATGAACAGACACTTCTCAAAAGAAGACATTTTTACAGCCAACAGACACATGAAAAAATGCTCATCATTACTGGCCATCAGAGAAATGGAAATCAAAACCACAATGAGATACCATTCCATGCCAGTTAGAATGACGATCATTAAAAAGTCAGGAAACAACAGGCGGTGGAGCAGATGTGGAGAAATAGGAACAGTTTTACACTGTTGGTGGGACTGAAAACTAGTTCAACCATTGTGGAAGACAGTGTGGCGATTCTTCAAGGATCTAGAACTAGAAATATCATTTGACCCAGTCATCCCATTACTGGGTATATACCCAAAGGATTATACACCATGCTGCTCTAAAGACACATACACACATATGTTTATTGTGTCACTACGCACAATTGCAAAGACTTGGAACCAACCCAAATGTCCCTCAATGAAAGACTGGATTAAGAAAATGTGGCACTTATGCACCATGGAATACTATGCAGCCATTAAAAAGGATGAGTTCATATCCTTTGCAGGGACATGGATGAAGCTGGAAACCATCATTCTCAGCAAAATATCACAAGGACAGAAAACCAAACACTGCATGTTCTCACTCATAGGTGGGAACTGAACAATGAGAACACCAGGACACAGGGTGGGGAACATCATACACTGGGACCTGTCATAGGGTGGGGGGAGGGGGGAGGGAAAGCATTAGAAGATATACCTAACGTAAATGACGAGTTAATGGGTGCAGCACACCAACATGGCACATGTATGCATATGTAACAAACCTACACATTATGCACATGTACCCTAGAACTTAAAACCTAATATATATATATATTGGCAGGCCCCACACTTCTGGACCCCTAGATATTTTCCTGAGATTGAAGGTCCCTGAATTTTAGTCAAATCCTCTTCCATGCAAATGTCTCACCAATAAGTCCAGTGTGTTAGCTACTTCTTGTGCACTGGATCCAATCAGCATAATGTCGTCAATATAAGGAACCAGTGTGATATCTTGTGAAAGTGAAAAGCAATCAAGTTCTCTCCAAATAAGATTATGACACAAAGTCAGAGCGTCGTTATACCCATGAGGTAAGACAGTAAAGGTATATTACTGGACTTGCCACCTGAAAGCAAATTGCTTCTGGTGGGACTTACAGACAGGAAAGGAGAAAAACACATTTGTCAAGTCAATGGCTGCATACCAGATACCACGATATGAATTAAATTGCTCAAGCAATGAAACTACATCTGGTACAGCAACTGCAATTGAAATCACCACTTGGTTAAGTTTATTATAATTCACTGTCATTCTCCAAGATCCATCTGTTTTCTGCACAAACCAAATGGAAGAGTTGAACAGGAATGTGGTGGGAATCACCACCCCTGCATCTTTCAAGTCCTTAATGGTGGTACTTATCTCCACAGTCCCTCTGGGGATGCAATATTGTTTTTGATTTACTATTTTTCAAGGTAGAGGCAGCTCTAATGGCTTCCGTTTGACTTTTCCCACTATAATAGCCCACACCTTACCAGTCAGGGAGCCAATGTGGGGGTTCTGACAGCTGTTAAGTATGTCTATGCCAATTATGCATTCTTGCACTGGGGAAATGATCACAGGATGAGTCCGGGTACCCACTGGACCTACTGTAAGTTGAAACTGAGCTAAAACCCCATTAACTACCTGGCATCCATAAACCCTTACTTTAACTGAAGGACCACAACGATGTTTTGGGTCTCCTGGAATCAATGTTAGCTCAGAGCCAGTGTCTGGTAGTCTCTGAAATGTCTCATCATTTCCCTTTCCCCAGGGTACAGATACCCCAGCAAAAAGTCAGAGGTCTCCTTGGGGAAAGATGGGAGAAACATTAACAGCATAAATTGTCAGTAGTGTAGTGGGGTCCTTCCTCAAGGGGACCTGGCTTCCCCTTCATTCAAGGGGGTCTGGGTCTGTAAACTGGCTCAAGTCTGGAAATTCATTGAGGGGCCATGAATCGTTTTTATAATCCAAATTAGTCTTTTGTTTATTTGACCCAGATGTTTTCTGCTTATATAAGTTAACTAAGAATGCAGTAGGCTTCCTATCAATTTCACTTCTAGGAACACTGTGATTAATTTGCCAACGCCAGAGCTCTGCAAGAGTCAGAATATTCTAATTGCTGCTTTGTTGCTGCTGTCCATTATGGCAGCAACACCCACCTTGCCTTCGATGGTTGAGTGCTGTCACTTTGTCCCTGCATCCTTGGGATCCATTTATTTTCATTGTGTTTAAATTTTGTAGTTGAGTTACTGTGATTCTCATTGTTACATCTGACATACAGAGAGGAATGATTACATGCCCCTCTAAGATGCAGACGCTGCCCTCACAAATCTATTTTGCAAGGCATTGGTCAAAGGTATATCATCTGGACCCTCCCTGTTGAGATGAGTAGATCTAAAGTGACTAATCCACCATCCCAATCTCCCTAAGCCTTTGGATCCCTTCCTTTACATTAAACCAAGGGAGAAAATCAGGCATTTTCAGCTTGCTCATAGTGGGCTACCTTTAAATCCATATTTCAGCTAACCAAGCAAATAAACTACTAGAACCTTTTCTAACTCCTTGATTTGCAAAATTAAATGCAGAATCCCTACTTAGTTGGACCAAATGAAGAAATTCAGCTTGATTCATCTCTGTGTTCCTTCTACCATTATCCCAAACCCTCAATGTCTATTCCCATGCCTGTTCTCCAGATTTCTGTTTATATAAATTAGAAAACTCAAGCAGTTCTTTTTGAGTGCAGCACACCTCCTCGTGGGTCACACTCTCAACCTCACCTCTAGGGGTTCACCAGGACTTTAGTATAGTTACAGGTCTAGAAGCAAACAAGGGTGTTGGGGGTGACTCCTGAGGAGAATCAACATTATATGGTCTGGCCACTGCCTCAAGGGAGACCATCACTGCTGCCTCAGGCAGTGCAGGGTTTATCTCCTCAAAGTTGGAATCGCTGATGACAGCATGGATTGTGGTGGGGGCGGGGGCCGTCGGGGATGTTGCCACTCCTGCGGATGGGTAAGCTGTTCCTTCTGGCAAAAAAGGTTCATGAAAGTTTACAAATTCGGTGTTCCCCGCTTCTTCAGTGTCCTTCTACACGTTCCCATTCCATGTTGCAGGGTTCCATTCTTTTTCAATCGATGCCCTCAATTTAACAGTAGACACGTGACAAGGTTGTGCATGCACCTTTTGCTGCAGGTCAGCCACTCGTATGATAAAACCTTGAGTCTGTTTTTCCACAATTTCAGCTCTTTCTCTCTACAGGAGTTAAGACTCTCACTCAGGGTAATCTTAGCAGATTTGAGGCTCAGTCTCTGCTTCTGAAGCCAGGAGTTAGAAATCCTGAGTTCATCATTTTCTTTCACCATTTTCTACACTGAATTTAGGAGCAATCAACCAGTTTTATTATGTTCCTTGGTTCTCCACATATGGTCAAAAGTATTATGTATAGAGTCACTAAACTCTTTGCTTCTCACCAGTGGTGAATCAGGAGTGCCAAATGCATTTATTTTGCATAACTCTCTAAACAGTTCACACCAAGGACTATCAATGTTCTCCATACTATGAGAAATAGAGTCGTTAGCATTTTGGGGTGTAATCATCTTAAGCAACCAACTCTAGGAACCCCAAAACCAATGCAAGAACTCCATACTTAATATTCTGTTCATCTAGAACCACTCCTGGTACCAAAATCTGTATTAGTTAGGGTTCTCTAGAGGGACAGAGCTAATGGGTTATATATATATATAAAGGGGAGTTTATTAAGTATTACCTTAGGCCCCACAATAGGCCGACTGCAAGCTGAGGAGCAAGGAAAGTCAGCCCAAGTCTCAAAACTGAAGAACTTGGAGTCTGATGTTTGAGGGCAGGAAGGGTCCAGCACTGGAGAAAGATGTAGGTTGGGAGGCTAGGCCAGTCTAGTCTTTTCACATTTTTCTGCCTGCTTTATATTCTAGCCATGCAGGCAGCTGATTAGAGGGTGCCCACCCAGTTTAAGAGTTGGTGTGCCTTTCTCAGCCCACTGACTCAAATGTTAATTTCTTTTGGCAATACCCTCACAGACACACCCAAGATCAATACTTTGCATCCTTCAATCCAATCAAGTTGACACTCAGTATTAACCATCACAAGCTTGAACTCTATACTTGATGTTGGTAAGCGTCCTTGTCATCAAAATTCTGATTTTTATGTCTATCATTTCAGACAATTTAGAGTTGTTAAGAAACATTGCTCTGGATCTAGTGGGCTTATATGGACGTAAGGGGACACTCTCTCTCTCTCTCTCTCTCTCTCTCTCTCTCTCTGTGTGTGTGTGTGTGTGTGTGTATNGTCTATCATTTCAGACAATTTAGAGTTGTTAAGAAACATTGCTCTGGATCTAGTGGGCTTATATGGACGTAAGGGGACACTCTCTCTCTCTCTCTCTCTCTCTCTCTCTCTCTCTGTGTGTGTGTGTGTGTGTGTGTGTATATATATATATACACTTTTTTTTTTTTTTTTGCCAGAGTTCTCACATTGTTTTTTCTCATCTGGGCAGGGTAGTATTGCCTTAATTGTAGTGTAAATTGAATATACTCGGTTGGCTTCATTTCTGGAAATTTTCACAGAGCTAAAACTCTACAGGGTCTTTGTTATTGAATTTTTGCTCTCGGTTTCACAGTGTGTGATGATTATTAGTAATTTTTGATGTTCTAGTTTTGGCGACAGTCCAATGTATGGCTCTTGGGAGCAATGGGAAATTGATAGGCTCTTACTCAGCCACGATGTTTCATTGCGTATCTTTATATTTTCAGCTCTGTTATGTGGTGTACGGGCTAGAGAGGTGACCCTCTCACCAGGTTTCCTTGTGGGCCTTGGGAAAGCTGTCTCAAATCATAGGCACTGTGCTTGCAATTTTATTGTTGTTATGTTTTTCAGGACACAGGACTCTCTTGGGGAGAAGTGTGGTAGGAAAATAAGTCACATTCTTACCAGCACAGCCCTGTGGAGAGTAACATGTAAAGATCTCTTACCAGGTCATAAAATTATGCGACTCAGCTTTCTGTTTCTGGGAGTGTGGGCTTCTCCCCCATTCAAGTGTCAAGCACAGCGGGGGCGGGGAGTGGGGAGGAGCAGGGTGGAGTCTCGCTGTTGCCCAGGCTGGAGTGCAGTGGCACAATCTCAGCTCATTGCAATCTCTGCCTCCTGGGTTCAAGCGAATCTCCAGCCTCAGCCTCCCTGGTGGCTGGGATTGCAGGCGCACACCACTATGCCCAGCTAATTTTTGTATTTTTAGTAGAGACAGAGTTTCACCATGCTGGCCAGGCTGGTCTCAAACTCCTGACTTCACTTGATCCAACCGCCTTGGCCTCCCAAAGTGCTGGGATTACAGGCATGAGCCACTGCGCCTGGCCCTAACTCAGCACATTTGAGCTGCAGGCCGCAGCCCTGGGGTGTCAGGACCTGCTTGCAACTTACTCTCCCATATACTTGGGGTTAGATTCTACATGCAGTGGGGATATCCAAAAGGATCCCAGGCTACCAGAGTGCACTTGGGTGGAGAAAGCAACCAGGCTGAGCAGTGGAGTCTCTATTGCATACACACCCCAATGGGGCGGCAAGACAGAATTCCTGGGAGGGTCTACTGAGAGGATGGGTCTAAAGGACAGATGTTCTCCAGTCCTGCATGGAAACAGGCCCTGCTTTCTCCTAGGCAGTTTTAGCTGTGCCCAGGATCTCTCAGAGTAAGATGTGCAGCCCTGGGTTGTGGGAGCTTATGGCAAACCTCCACCAGAGCTGACCCAAATTCAAACATCTGTGGCTTCTCACCTACTGCTGCTCCACCTCAATATAATCTCTGGGGAGATTCACTTTCAACTTGTCTTTGGGAGTGTGGGTTCCCCTGCACTGAGTATCCCAGAGGTACAAAGTGAGGATGAGGAGCCTCTATTCCCTTCACTCATCCCTTCCCAGGTATCTTCTGGGGCTGGGAACTAGTCATAGCATTCAGACACCCCATGTGGGATTCCCAACTTCCTTCCTCTTCAGCCTCAGCATCCACACGTTTTCTCCATCCACATTTGACATTTTTCACTTCAAAAATCTGTTCAGATTATGTTGGTGTAATAAAAATTGTGGTCTTTGTCTGTGGGAGTGGAATTCTGTCTTGTTGACAACCAATAATAACCATCACTATCTGCATATCCTGATATTCTCAAATCTCAATATTTACATTAAAATTATAAATTCAATCATCCATGTGTCAAATGGGTCTTGAAACATACAAATCATTGTCACAATATTTTCTAGAGTGAATGTTTTCCAATGTGACATTGCCATTTTTTTTTCCATTGAGAAGTAGAGTTTATTTTATCTTTTCCCAAAATAATGTGACATTTGCATTCCTCCCATTAAGAAGTGTTGTCTACTTCTTCTTCTCCTTAAAACTGGGTTGCTCTTATGACATACTTTGCCTGACGGAATGTTAGGGAAGTGATGTCATGCCAATTCTGAGTCTATACTTCATAGGACCTTAGCACTTCTGTTTCTAACATTTTGCTACTCTGAGACAAAAGGCTATAAAAATCTTGGGATAGTAGGCCACATGTAATGAGATGTCAAGACATCCCAGTTATACCAGGTATCCCAGTCGAGTCTGTAGACATATGAGGGAGGTCATCTTAAATCATCTGGCACTGGATAATCTGCCATCTGACAGTATCCATGAGAGTGAGGCCAGACAACTCTCAAATAACCACCCAGTCAACATGTGATACCTTGAGAAATAACAAGTGATTGTTGCATTACAATACTAAGTTTTGGGGTGCTTTGGTACTGAGCAATAGATAATTGATACTAATTGACACCTAAGACTTCATGTAAGTCTAAGTCTGTAAAATAATATTTTTCTTAAATAAAATCTAAGATAATTGATCAGGTTGCTTTCATGGCCTGGCTATGAGAATATAACGTATGCACTTAACTTGGTATAAAGAGACACAAAAACATACTTTTGAAAGTATGTTATTATTGACATGTATAATTTGGTCTAAGTGTCCATTTAAATTTCCTTCAAGTATGCTGAGGCTAGACAACCAATGACTCTATTTCCAGACTCCCTTTATGCTAAAGTTAAACAGGTAAATTTGATATTGACTGTTACGTGTTACCTGAAAAATATAGAAGAGGAAAATGAATCAGGGGACATTTATATACTGCTTTGGTTATTACTGCTGGCAATCAAATTCTTGAACTGTTAAATCTCTCTCTTTCTCTCTCTCTCTCTCTCTCTCCCTCTCTCTCTCTCCCTCTCTCTCTCTCTCTCTCCCTCCCTCTCTCTCTCTCTCTCTCTCCGTGTGTGTGCGTGTGCGTGTGCGTGTGTGTGTGTGTGTGTGTGTATTCTGCCATCCAGTTTCTACTAAACAGCTCATGAGTGCTGAGAGACAGTTATGGCAGGTAGTGATAGCTGTTCACTTCCTGCATTAGTGCTAAATGAGTATTATAATGAAGTTAACCACTCTATAAAAAGCTTCTTGACTCCCTCACTTTCATGACACACATGAGCGTGTCGGAAGTAGCAGCTCCCTGAAAGACAGTTGGTGTTTTTCTTCTTGGCATTATTTTTTTTTTTTGGGAAGCCCACTGTTGAACCTCCTGCAGAACGTTTGTAGGGACCTAGATTCCACATATAAGTGACATTAATCGGTACTTATCTTTATATGCATGACTTCTTTCACTTGGAATAATGTCCTCTCTGTCCACCCGCATTGTTGCAAATGACAGAATTTTCCTTTTTATGGCTAACAATATTCCACTCTGTATATACACCACATTTTCTTTATCTATTAATTCACTGAAAGCAACTTGGGTTGATTTTATATTTTGGATATAGTGAATAATGTTGCAATAAACATGGGAGTGTAGAGGTTTCTTCAACATGTTAATTTCAATTCTTTTGACTATATATCCAGTAGTGGGATTGCTGGCTCATATGGTAATACATTTTTATTTTTATTTTTGGTTATTTGAAGAACGTCTGTACTGTTTTTCATAAAAGCTGTATAATTTGCATTTCTAAAAGCAGTGTACAGAGTTCTCTTTCCTCTGACACTCACCAACACTGGTTGTCTTTTACTTTTTTTATAACAGCAATTCTAACAGGTATGAAGTAACACCTCATTGTGGTTTTAATTTTCTTTTCCGAATGACTAATGATATCAAGCAATTCCTCATATATCTGTTAGCTGGGTGTGGCTTCTCTTGGTTGCTTATAGTAAAATGTGTGAAGACAGGAATGATTGGATGGGATTTGTAATAAATAAGAAAGCAGAACTTAAATATTTGGAAAATTCTCACCCTCCTCATGTTGTAAAAAATGAGAAATCACGTTTTGGAGAGACCCCCAAGGCTGTAACCAAGTTCCTGTTTTATAAGGTGACTAATATGGATGAGTAGTAGTTGGGTGTTATTCATCAAGGCAATGGAAGAATGGCCCTGAAGGCATTTTCAAGATCACTAATTGCCATTTCCATCACAGTTTCAGAGTGCCAAGGTCGACAGACAAAACTATGTCAAAAGAGGAGCTTTAGTAGGACCTCAGCACTAGTTGTTCAATACTGCATCAAGTTCCTTCCTCCCACATGCTGGATCAGCACTCTACCCCTGGTATGACTCCAGTGGACTTTGGTATGATATGAGCCATAGTAGCGTCCCCTCTCAAGGGTAAAATGGTTAACTTTGGTGGCATCCATGCAATGTTATCTCCACCAGAATGTAGAGTTGCAGGAGCTGTAAGGTCATGGTTGCCTCCACCTAGATTTCAAAGGATGCCCCAGAGTCTTGTGGCCCAAACAGAGAACTGTCACAGGGGTGGTGTCACTACAGAGAACCCCCAATAAGACAATTCCAAATACAGTTATGGGAGTGGGGCGACCAGAGACCCTCCTGCTATAGAAATGCCTAGTGGAGCTGTGGCTGGCTGTGAGATCTCAGACCAGTAGTGCCACTAACATGCAATCCCAGCCTAGGAGAGCTACAGGCACACAACTCCAACCCATGAGTACTGCCATGGGGAGCTGCTTTGACAGCCTTTGGGGCCCAATCCTTACCCCAGTGTGTCCAGAAGGAAGAACATAAAGTAAAAGAGATAATTCTCAATAATTAATATTTAATATTGTTTTACTTTGTGATTTTGGACTTAAGACTATTGCCCCCTTACTTATTTTCTATTTCTCCCTTTTGGAATGAGAATATCTATCCCATGCCTTTTCCAAACGACATTTTGGAAGCACATAACTTGTTTTGAGTTTGCAGGCTCACAGGTGGATGGGGATTTGCCTCAGGATGTCTGGAGGGGAATTGTATAGTGGGTCTCAACGCTACCCAGTTTAGATGGATTTAGGCAAGACTATGAACTTTGGAATTTTGAGTTGATGCTAGAATGAGCTAAAACTTTTGTAATTTGGGGGATAGCAATGAATTAATTTGCATGTGAGTAGGGCACACATTTTGTGGGGCCGGAGTCAGAATGCTATGATCTGAATGTTTGTGTTCCTCCCAAATATATATGTTGGAACATAATTCCCAATGTTATAATATTAATAGGTAAGACCTTTGGTGGGTGATTAGGTCAGCAGGGCTCTGTTCTTGAACCCGGTACCTCAGTTGAAAATGTGGAAATCACCCGTCTTCTGTGTCACTCACGCTGGGAGCTGGAGGCTGGGGCTGTTCCTATTCGGCCATCTTGGGCGCGCTGTGGGCTCTGTCTTTATAAATGTGATTAGTACCTTTATTAAAAAGGACTGATGGAGATTGTTTGCTCCTTCTTCCATGCGAAGATGCAGTAAGAATGCACCATCTATGAAGCAGAGATTATGCTCTCACCAGACATCAAATCTGCCTTGATCTTAAACTTCCCAACCTCCAGAACGATGAGTAATACATTTCTGTGGCTTATAAATTACCCATGCTAATGATATATTGTTATAGCACCCAAACAGACTACGACAATACCATATTTTGTTTATCCATTCATCTGTCAAACACTAGGGTTGCTTCCGTATTTTGGTTGTTGTGAATGATGCTGCTATAAACATGGGTGTACAAATGTCTCTTTGAGAACCTGCTTTCAATTGTTGTGGGTATTTACTTGGAAGTGAAATTAGAGGATTATACGGTAATTTTATTTTTAATTTTTTGAAGCACCACCATACTGTTTTCCACAGCAGATGTACAATCTTACGTTACTACCAAGAATGCACAAAGGCTCCAATTTCTTCACATAATTACCAACAATTGTAATTTTTTTACAGTAAAAATCCTAAGGGGTATGAAGTGACATTACATTGTGGTTTTAATTTGCATTTCTCTAATGATTATTGACCATTTCATGTACTTACTATTGAGTGTGGCAACTCATATATTCTGGATATTAACACCTTATCTTCAAATATTTTCTCATATTTGTGGGTTGATTTTTTCACTCTGTTGATTGTGTCCTTTGCTGTGTAGACTTCAATTTTGATGTAGTCTCATTTGTTTATTTTTGTTTTTGCTGCATATAATTTTAGTATCATATTCAAGAGATTATCACCAAGTCCAATGTCATGAAGACTTGCCCCTATGTTTTTCTGTAAGAGTTTTACAGTTTTAGCTCTTATGTTTAGTGCTTTAAACCTTAATTTTTGTACAGGTATAAGGTAAGGGTACAACTTTATTGCTTTGAATGTGTATATCCTATTTTCACAGCACCTTTTGATGACAAGAATGTACTTTTCTCAACAGCCTTGACATGCTTGTCAAAAATTATTTTACCATGTATGTGAAAGTTATTTCTGGGCTCTGTATTCTGTTACATTTTTCTATACGCCTATCTTTACACAAGCACCATAAACTGTTATAATTAATGTAGCTTTATAATTGTTTGTAAAATCAGAATATTGAGACTCCCAAACATTTTTTTGAATATTATTTTGGCTATTCAGGGTCCCTTGAGATTACATATTAATTTTAGAATGTATTTTTCCATGTTTGCAAGTAATACTATCGGTTTTTGATACGGATTACATTTAATCTGTAAGTTGCTTTGGGTAGTATTGACATCTGTCCTACTCAGCTTTGTATTCTAGAATGAAAATACATTACACTTGGCTGAATAAACAGCAAAATTTCATTTCTCACAGTTCTGAGTACTAAAAAGTTCAAGATCAAGATGCCAGCAGATTCGCTATCTAATGAGTGCCGCTTTCTTGGTTTACATAATGGTCTTCCAGCTGTGTCCTTACATGGTGAAAGGGACAAGGGAGCTCTCTGGGGTCTCTTTTATAAAAATATTAATACCTTTTATAAGGGCTCCACTGTCATGACCTAATCACCTACCAAAGGCCTCAACTTCTAGTATCATCACTTTGGGGTTAATATTCCACATATAAATTTTGGGTGCATACATTCAGTCCATCGTAACATTTTAGCAAAATTAAATGTTCCAATCCATGAACATAGAATCTATTTTTATTGGTGTCTGTTTTAATTTATTACAGCCATGTTTCACAATTTTTAATGTACAAGTCTTTAACCTCTTCAGCTGGATTTCTTTCCAAGTATTTATTTTGATGCTATTGATTGTAGAATTGTTTTCTCAGTTTCCTTTTTTTATTATTAATTATTAGCATATACAAACGCAATTAGGCTGGGCACAGTGGCTCACACCTGTAATCCCAGGGAGGCCGAGGCGGGTGGATCACCTGAGGTCAGGAGTTCGAGACCAGCCTGGCCAACATGGTGAAACCCCATCTCTACTAAAAATACAAAAATTACCTGGACATGGTGGCAGGCACCTGTATTCCCAGCTACTCAGGAGGCTGAGGCAGGACAGTCACCTGAACCGGAGAGGCGGAGGATGCAGTGATCTGAGATCTCACCATCACAGTCCAACCTGCGGGACAAGAATGAGACTTCATCTCCAAAAAAAAAAAAAAACAACTAATTTTTGTGTGTGTTGATTTTGCATCCTGAACTCTTTTGAATGCATTTATTAATTCTAGCGGGTTTTTTTAAATGGAATCTTCTATGTTGTCTTTCTTTCTTTTTCTTTTTCTTTTCTTTTTATTTTTTGAGATGGAGTCTCACTCTGTTGCCCAGGCTGGAGTGCAGTGTTGCAGTCTCAGATCTCTGCAATTTCTGCCTCCCGTGTTCAAGCGATTCTCCTGCCTCAGCCACCCGAATAGTTGAGATTACAGGTGCACGCCACCATGATGCCTAATTTTTGTATTTTTAGTAGAGACAGGGTTTTGCCATGTTATCCAGGCTGGTTTTGAACTCCTGACCTCAAGTGATCCACCCACCTTGGCCTCTCAAAGTGTTGGGATTACAGGAGTGAACCACTGAGTCTGGCTCTTCTGTGTTAGCTACATAAAAGATTATATCATTGATAAACCAATATAATTTTACTTCTTTCTGTCAAATTTGAATGACTTTTATTTTTTTCTTGCATAACTGTTAGATCTTCCAGTACTACATTGAATAGAGGTGGTGAAAGCAGGCATTTTTTTTCTTGTAATTAATCATTGAGCATAATCTTCAGTACTTCACCATTGAGTATATTTTCAACTGTTGGCTTTTCATATGTGGCCTTTATTATGTAGAGGTACTTTATTTTTCCATTCCTAGCTAGTTGGTTGTGTTTATCATAAAAAATATTGAATTTTGTCAAGTAATTTTTTCACATATATTGAGAAAATTATGTGATTTAAAAATCTCACTGTGTTAATGTGATCTATTACATTGATTCATTTTTATATGTTGAACCATGTATGCATACCAATAATAAATCTCATTAGATCATGGTGTGCAGTCATTTTAATGTGCTGTTGAATTCTCTTTGCTAGTATCTTATTGAAAATGTTTGCATCTATGTTAATTAAAGATCTTAGCTTGTAGTTTTTTTTTTGTTTTTTTTTTTCCTTGTGGTATCTTTGTCTGACTTTAGTGTCAGAGTACTGTTGGCCTCATAGAATGAATTTGAAAGTCTTTTCTCTTCGATTTTTTGAAATAATTTTAAAAGAATTGCCTTAATACTTCTACGAATGTTTGGTAGAATTCACCAATGAAGCCATCAGGTCCTAGGCTTTTCTTGGTCGGGCAGTTTTAATTACTGATTCAATCTTCTTACCAGGAATAAGGTTGTCCAGATTTTCTATTTTTGTTTCATTATGCTGTCCTGTAGGTTGTATGATATAGAAATGTTTTTATTTCATCCAGGTTATCAAATCTGTTGTTGTTCAATTGTTCATAGTATTCTCTCATAATCCCTCGTTCCTGAAAAATTGGTGTAATGTTCCCTCTTTTCTTTCGATATTAGTTATTTGAGGCTTCTCTCTTCCATTCCAATTAAATTTAGCTTAAAGTTTGTCAATTTTGTTCATCTTTTCAAATAATCCACTCATGATTTTATTCATTTTATCTATTGTTTTACTATACATTGTTTTATTTATCCCTGCTGTAATCTTACTTTTCTTCAGGAAGTTTGGGTTTGGTTTGCTCTGCTATTACTAGTCACATAAGGTGCAAATTTAGATTGTTAGTTTGATGTTGTTGATTTGTGGTCTCTCTTTTCTTGAGCTGCAAGCATTTACAGCTATACATTTTTCTTTCACTATTTTTCCTGTATTCCATACATTTTGGTTTGCTGTGTTTTCATTTTCATTTATTTCAAGATATTTCCAAACAATTGTAGATCTTTTAGTTTTTCTCCTGCTATTAATTTCTAGTTTCATTCCATTGTGACTAGACAATATATTTTGAGGGTTTTAATCTTAAAAATTATTCAAAACTTGTTTTGTGGCTTGGCATATGGTCTATGCAGGACAGTGTTCTATGTACCTGACAAAAATATGTATTCTGCTGTTCTTGGCTGGAGTGTTCTATGTATGTCTGTAAAGTTTAATTGGTCGGTAGTGTTGTCCAATACTGTACTTCCGTTACTGATCTTACTACCTGGTTGTTTTATTTATTTTTAAGATTAAGGTTTTGAAGTAATCTATGTTATTATAAAACTCTCAATTTCTCTTTCAATTCCGGTTATATATTTTTTCATATAGTTAGGTGCCCTGATGTTTTGTTAGCACGCACATGAGTAAGGTTAGTTCCATGAATAAAAATGATGTTGGCTATGATACTATTAGAAGTTAATGTGACAAGAAAATGTGTAGTTTATACAGTTTTGTTTTATTTTAGAGAAAAGTGTATTTTATTGTATTAATTCAGAGGCTTTTGCCATGTGAAACCACCTTAAAAGGATTTTGGAAAAATTATTGATTGCCTTCAATTCTGACTTTGTAAAAGGTACAATAAAATCATTCAAAGCGCTCTTTGCTTTACTGACACTGTAAAAGTTGAGGAAAGATTTATCTCTAATAACTAACACTTGATCCCGGGAAGACAGAGGGGAAATCTTCTAAGCTTTATGAAAATGTAAATGGAAGAGAGGAATAAACTCTCCCCCTCTTCATCCCTAAAAATGGATAGTTACAATCTAAATAACTGCTCTAGCAATAGGCTTTTCTAAAATTTCTTCTAAAATAAAATCAAAGAAACTTTCTCCTTTTTGTTTTCTATAGAGCACACATCTAATTCGTTCAAGAGACTCATCAAGTTATTTAGGTATAAATTTAAAAAGGAGGCAGTAAAAAACCATTTACTTTACACAATTTAAAATTGGAATGTCATAAGGCTTCTCTTTTCTACTATAATATTGGCAGGCATTATTAAAATACAGAAAGTAAAAGTAACAAATACATAGAATGGACAAGTCTAGAGATTTTATGTACAACATGAGAACTATGGGTCACAATAGTATTGTATTTGAGATTCCTGGTAGATAAGTATATTTTTAATCTCTTTATTATCTATATTATACATATCATGTAACATCATGTTGTTATCTTAATTATACAGAGTAAATTTTATTTCTAAAGAGGATATTTTAAAAAATACAGAAATAGAAATCAAGATAATAAAATGTGTTGCCTATCAAATTTATATTGATGGAGTAAAAGATTAATTAGTCCTATGAATAACTTTTTACTGCTTTTAGGTTTACCGTGTAAGTAAGCATCTTATAACCTATATTAGTCTTCGTATTTTTGCACTAGACTTTTTTTTACAAAAGAAAACTTTTTTTTTAATACTTCCTCTTTTCTTTTACAGTTATGAACATTACAAATTTCATAGAAACACTCAACATGATCTTAGGGAAAATCATTTCTAGAAATATTTTTAAGTGATAGGGATTTAATTTTATTACAACTACCTGTATTTATATTTAATAATTTTATGCCATATAGTTTCTAAATAATAAGACTTGCCAACCTTTTATATTTCAACAGTATGATTTCTTAGAAAGCTGAATTATTGAAGAATCACTGTGTTTTTAAAATTAGTACTGGTTCATTTGCCCATACAGTAGTACTAGAAAAGGTCATCCAAAATAAATATCTGGGAAGAGGCAGAGCAAGATGGGCTGAATAGAAATCTCTTCTGGTCATCTCATTTGCTAGGACAGCAATTTAACAACTATCTTTAAAAAAACACCTTCATAATAACAAAAAATCAGATAAGTGCTCATAGTACCTGTTTTTAACTTCATATCACTTAAAGAAGCACTAAAGGTGGTAGAAAAGATAATCTTGAATTATTAACACCACCCCTTTTCCATACCCTGGCAATGGCCACATGGTGCAAAGAATCTAAGCACTTGGGAAAGGGAGAACACAGCAACTGCGAGACATTGCAATGAACGCAGTGCTGCCCTTTCACCGTAGAAAGCAAAATCAGACTGAACTCAGTCTATGTCCACCAATGGAAGTAGTATCCAGAACAACCCTAGCCAGAGAGGAAATACTAATCTTAGTGCTCAGAACTTGAGTTTCAGCAAGTCTTCCCACTGTGACATAAAGTGCACTGGGGCCTAAAGTAAACTTGAAAGACAATCTAGGTCACAAGGACGACAACTCCTAGGTGAGTCCTAGCACTGAGCTAGGTTCAGAGCCAGTACACTTGGAGGACACACGGTCTACTAAGACACCAGCCAAAGTGGCAAATGGAGGGCTTGTACCAACTCTATCTCAACCCCAGACCTCAAAGCTCACAGCTCCAAAAGAGACCTCTATCTTCTGCTTGAGGATAGGAGAGGGAAGAGTAAAGAATTAATCTGCACTATACACCAAATGGACCTAGTAGATAGTTACAGAACATTTTATCCAATGGCTGCAGAATACACATTTTTTTTTTCCCTCAGCACATAGATAATTCTCAAGGATATACCATAAATCAGGTTTAAAAACAAGTCTTAAAACACTCAAAAACTTTGAAATGATATCAAGCATCTTTTCTGACTACAATGGAATAAAACTGGAAGTCAATAACAAAAGAAGTTTTAGAAACTATACGAACTTGAAAATTAGATAATATGTTCCTGAATGACCAGTGGGTCAAGGAACAAGCTAACAATGCATCTTAAAGAACTAGAGAAGAAAAGAAAAACAAACCCAAAATTAGTAGAAGAAAATGAAAAAAATAAAGATCAGAGCAGAAATAAATGAAATTGAAATGAAGAAAGCAATACAAAAGATCAATGAAACAAAGTGTTGGTTTTTGAAGATAATCAAAATTAATTAATCTTTAGACAGAATAAGAAAATACATAGAAAACCCAAATTGTAAAAATCAGAGACAGGAGATATTATAACTGATACTAGAGAAATCCAAAAGATTATTAGTGGCAACTGTGAGCAAATATATGCCAACAAATTGGAAAATCTCAAATTAATGGCTAAGTTCTTTGACACATATAAGCCAGCAAGATTGAACCATGAAGAAATAACAAACCTGAACAAATCAATAACAAGGAAAAAGACAGAAGCAATAATAAAAAGTTTCCCAGCAGATAAAAGGCCAGGATTCAAGGGCTTCACTGCTAATTTCTACCACACACTTAGAAAAGAACTAATACCAATTATACTCAAACAATTTTTAAAAATTGAGAAGGAAGAAATACCTCCAAACTAATTCTACAAGGTCAGTTATACCTTAATACCAAAACCAAACAAAGAGACATTAAAAAAAAAAAAAAAAAAAAACCACACACCCAAATCTACGGGCCATTATTTCTGATGAATATTGATGCATATACACTCAACAAAATACTAGCAAACCAAATTCAACAATACTTTATAAAGATCATTCATCATGACCAGATAGGATTTATCCTTGGGATGCAAGGATGACTCAACATACACAAATCAATCAATATGATACATCAAATCAACAGAATGAAAGACCAAAAGCATACGACCATTTCAGTTGATGTTGAAGAAGCACGTGCTAAAATTAAACATGCCTTTAGGATAATATCCCACAGAAACCTTGGTGTAGAAGGAACATACCTCCACCTAGTAAAAGCCATATGCGAAAAACCCATAGCTAGTATACTAAATGGGAAAAAAGGAAAGTTTTTCCTCTGAGATCTGGATCATGACAAACTTGCCCACTTTTACCACTCTTATTCAACATAGTGCTGGAAGTCCTATCCACAGCAATCAGACAAGAGAAAGAAATAAAAGGCATTTAATTTGGAATGGAAGAAGTTAAATTATCTTTATATGCAGACAATGTAATATTAGGCTTGAACAAATCTAAAAAGTCCACCAAAAAACATTAGAACTCATAAACAAACTCATTAAAGTTACAGGATACAAAATCAACAAACAAAAATCAGTAGCATTTCTATATGTTAATATTAAGCAGTCTGAAAACAAATCAAGAAAGTAACCCTATTTACAATAGCTACAAATAAAATACCTAGGAATTAAACAAAAAAAGTGAAAGATCTCTACAAAGAAAACTATAAAACATTGATGTAATAAATTGAAGAGGACACAAAATATGGAAAGATATCCCATGTTTGCACATGGAAATATGAAAACCATAAAAATACCCAGAATATCATAAGCAAAAAGAACAAAACTAGAGGAGTCACATTACCTGACTTCAAATTATACTACAGAACTAAAGTAACCTAAATGACATGGTCCTGGCATAAAAACAGACATATACTTCAGTGGAACAGAATAGAGAACCCAGAGATTAATTCACACATCTACAGTGAACTCAATTTTGACAAGGTTTCCAAGAGAAGAAAAGGATGATCTCTTCAATAAATGATGCTGTGAAAACTAGATATCCATATGCAAAAGAATGAAACTAGATGCATATATACAAAAGTCAAATCAAAATGGATCAAAGACTTAACTCTAAGACCTCACACTATAAAACTACTAGATGAAAACATTGGGAAATATCTCCAGGACATTTATCTTGTTAACAATTTTTTAGGTAATACAGCAGAAGCACAGGCACCCAAAGCAGAAATGGACAAATGGGATCAAATCAAGTAAAAACCTTGTGCACAGCAAAGGAAACAATAAAGTGAAGAGGGGTAGCAATATTTGCAAACTACCCATCTGACAAGGGATTTATAACCAGTACATATAAGGAGCTAAAACAAATATATAGTAAAAAAGCTAATAATCCCATTAAAAAAATAGGTAAAAAGATTTGAATAGACATTTCTTAAAAGAAGACACACAAATGGCAAACAGGTATATGACAAGGTACTCAACATCACAGATCATCAGAGAAATGCAAATCGAAACTACAATGAGGTATTTATCTCACCCCAATTAAAATGGGTTATATCCAAAAGACAGGCAATAACAAATGCTGGCCAGGATGTGGAGAAAAGAGAACCCATATAGACTGTTGATGGGAAGGTAAATGTCACAGATCCTGCCTGAGGCAGCAATTTGGTAGAAAAGAAAATAGGATAACAAGAAAAAATTAAAATGCAGTGTGAGAAGTTGTATAGTACAGTACAAATGAGTGCAGTAGCATAGGGAAAGGTAAGCATCTTAAAAAATTCAGTGAAAAGAGGAGGAAGTAGGAATAGAAATAAGAACGATAATTTAGTAACTAAGAAAGTCAGGACAAAAGGTCGAGCATGGTGGCTCATGCCTCTATTCCCAGCACTTTGGGAGGCCAAGGAGGGTGGATCACAAGGTCAAGAGATCGAGACAATCCTGGCCAACATGGTGAAACTCTGTCTCTACTAAGAATACAAAAATTAGCTGGGTGTGGTGGCTCATGCCTGTAGTTTCAGCTACTTGGGAGGCTGAGGCAGGAGAATCACTTGAACCCAGGAGGCGAGATAGCGCCACTGCACTCCAGCCTGGCAACCGAGCGAGATTCCGTCTCAATGAATAAATAAATAAATAAAAATAAAGTCAGGAAGAAAGAAAGAGATCACATTTTTTGGTTCATGTACATTTTACTCTCAAATACTGCTTTCGAAAAGCAGGAACATTGATCACTAAGCTTATATCATTGCATTAACCACATGACAATTAAAAAATGAAATATTTTTAGAGACATTGAATGGAAAACACCTGAATATTCCTTATTCACTAATTTAATAAATACATGGGGAGCATCTACAATGTAAAGATCAAGAACTCAGATTATTTATCTTTAATTTTCAATTCATGTCATTTTTTGTCCTATAACCAATAAAATATGTCTTTAGGTGCAGTTAACAGAAGTGTACAGATTTTTTTTATCATTGTGAAGCATTACATTAAAAATAAGTATAATGTAAATGTAATTACTTAAAATATACCTTTGTAGTGTGATTTTATTTTAATTTTATGGTCATTGGCAGATTCCCCATTTTTAGGCATATCAACTTTTTCTTTCTTTTAACTTTACAACTTCCAGTGAAACTAACTGAGAACTACTGTGCCTTTAGTGTTGTCTTAACTGCCTTTTCAAAATCATTTTTGTTAATTGCCACCAGAACTAGAGTGCACTTTATTTTTATTTATTGTTTCTTTCTAACCCTCCCCAGAGTCCCCAAAGTCAGCTTGAAACTTAAATGAAAAACTCAGATTGGTTACATTTTATCAACAACCTTACTGATATAGTTTGGATATTTGTTCCTGCCCAAATGTCATGTTGAATTGTAATCCCCAGTGCTGGCGGTGGGGTCTGGTGGGAGGTGAGTGGATCGCTCATGACTTGGTGCTGACTTCAGGACAGTGAGTGAGTTCTTCAGAGACCTGGTTGTTTAAAACTGTGTGACACCACCCTACTCTCTTTCTCTTCTCTCTCTCTCACTCCTGCTCTGACCATGTAATGTACCTGCTCCCCCTTCACCTTCTGCCATGAATGTAAACTTCCTGAGGCCTCATCAGAAGCCAGGCAGGTGTGTGGTGCCATGCTTCCTGCAGAACCGTAAGATGATTAAGCCTTTTTTCTTTATGAATACCCAGTCTCAGTTATTTCTTTGTAGAAATACAAGAATGGCCTAATACACTCACTTATTACAGACTCACTCCATTAGTCCACAGATGTCGAGGCAGCAAAAAACATTATCTGTCAAAGTAACTCTCCATAACCACATGTTACTTGCATGCAAAACATGCTTCCCTGTTGAGACCACAAAACTAAACACATTTTTTTAAGAAAAAACACTGGTTTAAGCAATGACAGAACTCTTCCTTTTTACATTTTCTTCTCACAAATTACTAAATTTTCCTTTATGTGGTAATAATAGGAGGGACTATCCGAAGATGTAGAACAATTAGTAAGAAAACAGCTTTGCAGAACACGGTGTTAAAATACAATAATCTCAGTGTTTTTCTACCAATAAGACATTTATTTGACACAACAATAATATTAGTACTTTTGCATAATGTCCTGTAAAAAAATAGAAAGAGCTTATGCCAAGTGTGTTAAAGCCGGTACTTTAATATGTAGCATAGAAAACCCTTTCATTGTCCTTATTAAAAGGTTTAGGTATTTTCATTATTGTCTGAAAACCTTTTCATAGACACCCATACTCTCACAATAGTTCAATCCCACTGATACTGAGACCTGAAGAGTGATCTATTCATATAACCAGAAAAACAATTGTTAATAATATTTATACTATTTGAAAGAACAACTTCACTACAATGAACTGAAATCTAAGAAGTTGACCTAAAACCATTGTCCTAACTCACTTGCTATATTTTTGAAATAGTTCTGAAAACAATTAAGACTATTTAGTTACAAACTACTAGTTTTTTTCAGGGACCCTATTGAATTGGGGTTATCTAATCATGCTCTCTAGAATTTCTCTCTAGAAGTGCATTTCCATTACACTAGTGGAACAGAAATTGAAGTTATGTGTATGCATGTACATGTATATGTGAGAAGATGTGACAGAGAGAAAGAGGGAGAGAGAACAATAGATAAGAATAAATTAGAAAAGTCTCTTGTGTATAGTATGCATTAATAAAATGAATGCGTTATCTAAGTTTATATCTTATATTGTGATAAGTAAAAACTCATAAACTCTACTTACATGGATATATTGATACAAAATAATGGCATACAAGAATTAAGACAGATAATAAATCAATAAATTATCCTTAAGGTTTGACATTGCAAAAACATGCTTATCTCACTTTAACAGTAAAGAATATGTAAATTGTTACACAATTCCTCCTCAAAAAATTTGTTCGCAACATCTATGATTAATGTAAAATGAACTATAGTATCTTGAACTTGGTAGAGGAGAGAAATTTTAATTTTCTGATGGCAGTCTTATATCATCTGAGTGACTGAACTAGCAAAAACAGTATCTACAGCAATACTCACCACTAAATCCAGATAAGTGGAGTGCTGCTTAGAAACCAAACAGAAAAGAAAGAAAACATATGCATTTTGAAACATTACATGTACTTACTCTCAGATCCATTTGCTTGTTTTATCTGTTGTGTTAAATAGAAATATTTCAAATAGCTCCTAACAAGATAATTGTACTTTCCACTTTCAGCATGTTTAAAATGAAAATTCCAAGTGTTTTACAAATATAAACACATTAATGTTCCTGTGTCTCCATTAAGTGAATGAAAAAATGCAAGCTACACTTTTTTCCTCAAGAACATAAAATTTAGGCACCTTCCCCTGGCTTGTACTAGAATATAAATGGTAAATTTCTTTTCAGGAAAAGTAATTATAAGTCTCCCCTTTGGTCTCTTTTTTTGGAACCCTTTTAAATTATATTCAACGATTTTCATCTAGTTCTTTCTTTATGATAAAAATTAATTACAAGTGATAGCGGTATGGAAAAGTGATAAATATATTTTATATGTTTCTCTTGTTTCTAAAAAAGAAATTGCATCCCAATGATACATGATCTCTGCAGATCCCTTCTCATATCACTTAAACCTTTGACAGACCATCACACATTTTCGTATAATTTTGCTCTCAATGAACTGAAAATAAATAATTATTTATAGGATATTTATAAAGCAGTTACAGTGAATCATTCTATCTTCACTAGACAAATAATAATGCTACAGGCGTGGTGTGTTATCAACTGTAGGGTTGGTATGCAACAAACATGCTCCCATTGTGTTGTACAAAACAGTGTTCTATTATCTCTTGACCATGTGGCCCCACCTTAGTCTATTTCCTCAGGTTTTCTGAAAAAATTTAAAGTATTAAGTCAAAAATGTCATAGTCTTCATGTTACTTGATAAAATTACTAGTTTCGTGTAGATAGGTTAACTATGTCTGGCCTTAAGGGCTTTCTTTTATACACCATGGCTTCTTTTTTAAAATTTAAATGAAAATAAAACAGAAAAGAATTCCAAGCAGATAATCTGATTCAACACTGACAGAAATGTGAAGGGAGAAATTTCCATGGGTGGATTTTGTCTGTATACCTATGTCTATTCTCAGCCTTGGCCAAACCACTTGAACATCTTCAGGTCTCAGTATCAATGTGAGGCTATAGCAAATCAACGTGCTGCTATAGCAAAGAGCCTTTGCATCTTGTTCTAGGTATTTAATTCAAGTTCTTTGTGGTTAGAGGAAGCCCCACTAGGAGACATAGCAGTCCAGATCTCACTCAGGTCAAAGATGTAAGAGTAGGCAGCAGAGTTTGCAGAGTGGAGAATGGTGAATTAAATAGAGTTAAGAGGTACTCAATGAAAATGTACAAAATCCTGTGTTGAGTGCAGTAAGAATACAATGATGAATCAGGCTATTTAGATCCATGTTTACAATTAGGAGACACAACAAAAATGTACAGAAATAATAACAAGGTAGAACGAGATTAATGTCATAACGTGAAAAATTAAATTGAAACAGTAGTTCAGGAGAAAAGAGATTTATTGTTCCTGGAAGGGCAAAAGAGGATTTCAATAAAGAGACTGATTTTAGCTACACCTTAAAAGATAACGAAAATATTGTGATTTGTTCAAGAGAGTTGGAAAAATTATGGGTTTTCCAGATAGAGAGAAGTGTATTAGGAAAGAAAGTTGGCAGACTGTGAAGAACCTGTAAAAGTTGGAACTAAATTGAAAACATTAAGCCAACTTGAGAAAACATGATGTTAATGAAAATATACCATAAGATTTCTGTGTATGTGTCACAGAGCATGAGAGGAAGTTAAGCCAGATAAGAAATAGGAGAGATAATCAATCCCCAACAAATGAAATAAATGTCTTTGAGCTGAGTGGCTTTTTGGCAAGCTTTCCAAAATAATCTATTTTGTATACTCAAAACTTTATCTCTGGGATGGATACATACTAGAGAAAAGATGTGAGACTGGAGTAGGTTCAGCATCTAGCCAAGAAAAGCTGGAGGCAAAAGAAGGGCTAACACATAGTGAAATCCAGTTTGTTTCAATTCCATCCATAGTAATTCCTGTTTTGTGCTTGGACTACAAGGTCCTGCCTCCCCTACAACACACTTAGCGTTCTTATGAACCATGCTACAAAGTGTTTCAATAGGGCTTTGGAGAAGAATAAAGCTTCGTGTAATAATTTAGTTATTACATAGATTGGTCTTCGTCTCTAAGTTTTTTATTTTGCGCCAGTGTAACTTTTTTTTCTAAATCATACCAAAGCCTAAACGTCCTGAGCAAGTATATTTACTGGGTTTGGTCTCATTCCACAGTGAGTAAAACATGATCAGTGGTGGTGTTTGGAAACTAATAGGGATAATTTTTATTCTCTTAGGAGAGAATCTCAAGAAGACAATTTAGCCCAAAAGAGTCCCCATGAGGGCAATGCAGAGTGGCTTTAACGTTTTTCATTTCAGAACACCGTAAGAGTACAACCACTAAGATTCTCTAGTGATTTCACAAATACTTTGTTACTAACTCTACGGGCTCTTAAAATTTGTGCTCTTCTTCAAACAAGGCTTGGATTTTCCTTTTAAAATACTCTACAATATTTAGACCAGAAATACAACAAAAATATTGATATAATTCATAGACAATACCACAGTTCCCCCTTATCCGTGGTTTTGCTTTCCATAGATTCAGCTATCTGCCATCAAAAATACGAAACACAAAATTCCATAAACAATTCATAAGTTTTACATTGTCATGCCACCCTGAGTAGCATGATAAAATTGATGCTGTTTCACTCTCTCGTGCCCAGGGATTATTCCTTTGCCCAACATATCCATGCTGTCCATGCTAGAGCCCATTAGTCACTTAATAGCAGCCTTGGTTATCATATCAATAAAATATAGTGTAACAGGTTTTGATGCTATCTGCTGTTTCAGGCATCCATCAGGGAGTCTTGGAACATATCCCCTGTAGGTGAGGGGGAAATACTGTATGTGATGTGTTACAGGGGCTTTCCTGCAGTGCTGCAGGGTGGTAGAGTGTATTAAGGTTGTGAAGTAGAATTAACCTTGATTTGTATCCCAATGTGACCACTAACAAGTAAAGTAATTAAATTTGATTATTATTTCACTTTTCTCACTGTCATTTTTCCTGTCGAAAAAAATGGAAATAATTTTTTATTTCCTCTGTTTTTTTGCAAGACTTAAGTGAGATAATATGTGTGAATTACCTGACACAATGCCTGACATAGAGTATGTATTCATTTGGAAAATTATGTCTGTGTATTGAAATGAAGGTATTAAGAAGTGTCTCTGAGCAGCCAGTCCAATAAATAGAATTCAAGTAAAAAAAATATTTTATGGCATCTAACCATGTTTTTGAGCCTATGTGTTATCATTATTATTCCAGGAAATATTCTTTTACATATGGGGAAGAAAAGTTTTTATGGTCAAAGCTGCCAGAATGTACACTCTATAATAAGCACAGACATAAACTGTCTTGCTTGCTGTTGTATCTTGGAGCCCTAAGAGAGTATCTGGGATTTCAACCAATATTTACTCAGTGAAAGGAATTGACATCCATTTAGGGAAACCACAAACCCAGAGATATTAAATATGTTTTAAACATGTGGTTCTTTGAGGTCATTTCCTTTGCAGGACATGGAAGGAACGTCAGGCCATTATCCTTAACAAACTAACACAGGAACAGAAAACCAAATACCACATGTTCTCTCTTATAAGTGGGAGCTCAATGATGAGAACTCACAGACACTTAGAGGGGAACAACACACACTGGGGCCTACCGGAGGGTGGAAGGTGGGAGGAGGGATAGGATCAGGAAAAATAACTAATGGATACTAGACTCAATACCTGGGTGATGAAATAACCTGTACAACAAACCCCATGACACACATTTACTTATGTAACAAACCTGCACATTCTTTCTGCACACATATCCCTGAACTTAGAAGTTAAAAACAAAAATATGGTTCTCCAAAAAACAGTCTTGATCCCTTGTGAGATAGTCTAAAAATGCATTCTTCAGTATGAAAGTCTCCCTTCTCAAAAGCCAAGCTTCAATCCAGTCCCCAAAGAATGCAAGAGAAGCAATCTATCAACAACCTGAAGTTAAATTTGGAATAACTTTAGATATGTGTACACATCAGGAAGTCATTGTCATTATGATGTTGTGTGTGTGTGCAGAAAGAACAAAAAAATTCTTAAGAAAGAATAGTGCATATATGATCTTAAACATTTATATTACTAAAACGTAAATCAAAACTGTATTTTTAGTAGATGTCCCAGGGCATTAAGCTGATTACAATATGGAGACCTCTAAATTAAATTGTAACACACATTTCATTTTATTTTTCAGTACATTGCTGCCCATATTCAAATTTTCATATAATAAATCTAACGAGGAAATCTATCTATGAAACACTAGCATTTTATGTTTTATATCAGAACTTTATTTCACCGCAGTAAATGTTACTCAGATTTGAACTTGATGTTTCCTACATTAAAACAATCAAATATTTTTATGTGATTCATGTACATGTGTAAATCACACACACTCTCTCTTGCCAACATATTTTCCTGGAAACGCCCCAACTGTGATTAAAGCCATCTTCCCCTCTAATTTATGCCTACTTACAGGTACAGATATGCAGAAAAAAGCTCAAACCATCCAGACTCGACTCACTTTAAATTTATGGCTGTAAACTTAAAAAAAATACGAATTTAAACATTTGTCCTCAGAACTATAAAGTAGTTAATTTCTTAACAGGACTTAACTTGAACAGATAAAATTTTAGCTAAATGTTTCTTTTCTTCATGAAATTTCATAATTCCAATATATATATTATTTACATTAATCACTTTTGCAATATTCATACAAGCAGCAAATCCCAATAAGATTTTCTTTTCTTATACAAACATAAGCCATGTAAAGGAACCTCTAACATAATAAAAATGACAATTGTAGGCCTTTCTTTAAGGAGCCTAGGAGATTGGATATGTTTTACACACAAGAATATTAGAAATTCTGTTGTTCTTTTAAGCTATGAGCCAGGTTCAGGATGGGAGTCTATAATCTTACAGATCTCCAGGTATCATGAAGTTATATTCTGTACCGTGCAGTCTATGCTATTATTTTTTAATCCTCACTTATATTTTATTACATTATATTTGAATTATATTTAAATTCTTAAATTATAATATCAAATTATTAAATTATAATATTTATATTATTGCATTATACTTAAATTATAAAATTGCACTTTTAATTATAAATTTAAATTAAAAGTACACTTATAGGTCGGGTGCTGTGGCTCACGCCTGTAATCCCAGCATTCTGGGAGGCCAAGGAGGGCGGATCATGAGGTCAGGAGATGGAGATCATCCTGGCTGACACTGTGAAACCCATCTCTGCTAAAAATACAGAAAAATTAGCTGGGCGTGGTGGCTGGCGCCTGTAGTCCCAGCTACTCGGAGGCTGAGGCAGGAGAATGGCGTGAACCCAGGAGGCAGAACTTGTAGTGAGCAGAGATTGTGCCACTGCACTCCAGCCTGGCCGGCAGAGCTGACTGCATCTCAAAAAAAAAAAAAAAAGTACACTTATATACTTGTATTTTATTATGTTATTATGATATAATTCAGGCATACAAAAATTATAGACAATATAATTAAGACACGCTTCTATTTAAGCCAGGTTAAAGTATAAAGAAGCAGAAATTTAATTTAGGCCTCCTGTTTTTACATCTTGAAAGTAAAATAATTTAAAGAATTACTGTCTGGCATGGTGGCTCACGCCTGAAATCCCAGCACTTTGGGAGACTGAGGCGGGTGGATCACCTGAGGTCAGGAGTTTGAGACAAACCTGACCAACATGGTAAAACCCCGTTTCCACTAAAAATACAAAAAATTTAGCCAGGTGTGGTGGTGCATGCCTGTAGTCTCAGCTACTTGGGAGGCTGAGGGAGGAGAATTGCTTTAACCCAGTAGGTGGAGGTTGTGGTGAGCTGAGATCATGCCATTGCACTCCAGCCCGGGCAACAAGAGTGAAAGTTCGTCCCTCTCAGAAAAAAAGAATTACCTTGCATGTGGTTATGTGTAAACTTAAAGACTTTTGCCACTTCTAGGGAACAACAATTTTTTCCTCAGGTCCTACTTAACAAATGTAATCTCTATAAATTTCAGTGCTATGTCTTCAACAAAATGTATGTATTGCTTGTTAATATGTGTGCTGATACAATCACAGATCCTCAAAACCATGTCTCTCTTTTTTTATTGAAAGCTTTTGAAAAAGAAAATTGACATGCTATTCAAAAGACTTTTAAAATTTTCCTGGATGTACTTATAAGTCTAGCTCTAACATAAAAAAAAAAAAAAGAACTTCTTAAAATTTAACTTTGAAAGCTCAGAGAATTATATTTTCTTAAGAATTCTCCATTACTATATATTAGTTCTAGTCTTAAAAAGGATCATCAGTGCCTTACAATAGTACCTTTCAACCTGAAGAGAGATTTATTCCGGCAAGACATGAGTGTTTCCCACTAGGGCTTCATGGCTCCAAAATATTATTCCTTTTCAACTTATATCCAGATATAAGGTACCCTCTTTGTGTTTATATACACATATTTCTAAGTATATTCCTTCTTATATAAGAATGAATCAATGAGGCTTCCAGTAAGCTATAAAGGAAAAAAAAAAAAAGAGAGAGAAAAAGAAAAAAGAAAAAAGAAAAACCACATATAAGAGACATTTCAGAGCTATCTTTTTTTTCTTACATGTCGTGTACATTCTTGACTACTAAGAATTTATTTTTCTTGTCTAATAAATAACTATATTGGTGATATTTCAGACAGTGTAGAAAAGCTTGTAACATATACAAAATATATAGAAAGTCATATTCTATTTATATCTTTTTCAACTATTATGATAGATTCAGGGTGTACATGTGCAGATTTGTTACCTGGACATATTGCATGATGCTGACGTTTGTGGTATGAATGGTCCCATTACCCAGGTGCTGAATATAGCACCTGATACTTAGTTTTTCTACCCTTGTTCCCACCTTGCACCCCGCCTCCCTGCCCAGTAGTTCCTAGTTTCTATTGTTGTCCTCTTTGTGTCCATAGCACACAATGTGACAATATGTGATATTTGGCTTTCTGTTCCTGTATTAATTCACTTAGGATAATGGCCTCCAACTCCATGCATGTTGCTGCAAAGGACATGATTTCATTCATTTTATGGCTGAGCAGTACTCCATGGTGTATATTTACTACAGTTTCTTTATTCATTCCACCACTGATGGGCTCCTAGGTTGATTCAGAGTTTGTGCCATTGTGAGTAGAACTATGATAAATACGCGAGTGGATGTGTATTTTTGGTAGAACAATTTGTTTTCTTTGAATATATACCCAGCAATAGGATTACTGGGCTTTATGACAGTTCTATTTTAAGTTATTTGAGAAATTTCCAAGTTGCTTTCCACAGAGACTGAACTAATATACATTCCCACCTCAGTGTATAAGCATTCCCTTTTCTCTGTTACCTTGCCAGGATCTGTTGTATTTTGACTTATTAATAATAACCATTGTGAGTGGTGTGAGACAGTACCTTATTGTGGTTTTGATTAGCATTTCTCTGATGATAGGTGATGTTGACCATGTTTTTTGGGCCACTTGTATGTCTTCTTTTCAGAACTTCTATTCTTCACTTTTGTCCATTTTTAATGGAGTTATTTGATTTTGTTTATTCAATTGTTTCAGTACCTTTTCTACTGTGGATAGTAGGCATGTATTGGATGCATAAATCGTGAATATTTTCTCCCATCTGTTGGGTTGCCTGTTTACTCTATTGATAGTTTCCTTTGCTGTGCATAAACTCTTTGGTTTAATTAAGTCTCACTTGTCGATTTTTGTTTTCTTTGCAATTGCTTTTGAGAACTTAGTCATAAATTCTTTACCAAGGCTGATATCGAGAATAGTGTTTTCTAGATTGTCCTCTAGGTTTCTAATAATGTGAAGTCTTAATTTTAAATTTTTAATATATCTTGAGTTGATTTTTATATGGTGAAAGGTAGTATTTAAGTTTCATTCTGCATATAGCTACGCAACTATCCCAGCACCAATTATTGAATAGGCAGTTCTTTTACCATTGATTGTTTTGATCAACTTTGTCAAAAATTGGATGGCTATAGGTGTGCAGCTTTATTTGCCTATTCTCTATTCTGTTGCATTAGTGTGTGTGTGTCTTTTTTTTTTTTTCCAAGTACCATGCTGTTTTTGTTTGTTTGTTTGTTTGTTTTTTATACTTTAAGTTCTAGGGTCCATGTGCATAATGTGCAGGTTTGTTACATATGTATACTTGTGCCATGTTGCTATGCTGCACCCATCAACTCGTCAGCACCCATCAACTCGTCATTTACATCAGGTATAACTCCCAGTGCAATCCCTCCCCCCTCCCCCCTCCCCATGATAGGCCCCGGTGTGTGATGTTCCCCTTCCCGAGTCCAGGTGATCTCATTGTTCAGTTCCCACCTATAAGTGAGAACATGCGGTGTTTGGTTTTCTGTTCTTGTGATAGTTTGCTAAGAATGATGGTTTCCAGCTGCATCCATGTCCCTACAAAGGACACAAACTCATCCTTTTTTATGGCTGCATAGTATTCCATGGTGTATATGTGCCACATTTTCTTAATCTAGTCTGTCACTGATGGACATTTGGGTTGATTCCAAGTCTTTGCTATTGTGAATAGTGCCGCAATAAACATACGTGTGCATGTGTCTTTATAGTAGCATGATTTATAATCCTTTGGGTATATCCCCAGTAATGGGATGGCTGGGTCATATGGTACATCTAGTTCTAGATCCTTGAGGAATCGCCATACTGTTTTCCATAATGGTTGAACTATGCTGTTTTTTATAGTATTATTTGAAGGTGCGTAATGTGAGGCTTCTGGCTTTGTTCTTTATTCTCACAGTTGCTGTGGCTGTTCAGGCTTCTTTTTGATTCCCTATGAATTTTAGAATAGTTTTTTCTAATTCTTTGAAACATAATGTTTGTAGTTTGATAGAAATATTTGAATGTGTAGATTTCTTTGGGCAGTATGGCCATTTTTTAAAAGTTAATTATTCTAATCCATGTGCATGGATTTTCTTTCCATTTTATTATGTCATCTATGATTTCTTTCAGCAGTGTTATGTAGTTCTCCTTGTAGAGAACTTTCACCTTCTTGGTTAAATGTATTTCTAGATACTTTGTTTTTTGTGGCTATTGTAAATGGAATTGCATTCTTGAATTCACTCTCAGCTTGAATATTACTAGTGATAAAGATGCTACTAATTTTTGTACATTAATTTTATATATAGAACATTTATCCTTTACAGCCACATTTGGCAGAGTCATTAGGGTTTTCCAAATAGAGAATCATATAATCCATGAACAGATAGAGTTTAATTTATTCTTTTCCTGTTTGGATGTCTGTTATTTATTTCTCCTGCTTGATTTCTCTAGCTAGGACTTCCATTACTATGTTGCATAAAAATGGTGAGAGTGGGCATCTTTGCCTTGTTCCACTTCTCATAGTGGATGTGTCTAGCTTTAATACCCATTTGTTATGATGTTGGCTGTGGGTTTGTTATAGCTGGTTCCCATTATTTTGAGGTGCATTCTTTTGATGCCTAGTTTATTGAGAATTTTCATTATAAAGCAATCTTGGATCTTATCAAAGCTTTTCCTACATCTATTGATATAATCATATATACATAGTTTTAAAATTCTTTTTATGTGATAAATCACATTTACTGACTTTCATATGTTGAACCAGCCTTGCATCCTAGGGATAAAGCTTACTTGATCATGCTGAATTAACTTTCTGTTGTGCTGTTAGATTCATTTTGCTAGTATTTTGTTGAAGATTATTGTGTCTTTATTCATCAGAGATATTTACCAGTAGTTTTTTGGTTTTTTTAATTGTGTTTTTGCCGGGGTTTGGTATCAGGGTGATGCTGGCTTTCTAGAATAAGTTAGGAAGGAGTACCCCTTATCCTTGAGTTTTTGGAACCGTTTCAGTCGAATTGGTACCAGCTCTCTCTTCTCTGTACATTTGGTTGAATTTGGCTGTGAATCTATCTGCTCTGGAGATTTCTTGGATGGTAGTTTTTATTATTAATTCAGTTTCAGATTGGAATATTTGTTCATGTTTTCATTTTTGTTTTTAATTCAACCTTGGGAAATTGTTTCCACGTACTTATCCATTTTCTCTAGATTTTTGTATTTTGTGTGCATTGAGGTATTCTTTATAATCTCTGAGAATCTTTTGTATTTCTATGGGACTGGTTGTAATGTCACCTTCTTCATTTCTGACTGTGCTTATTTGAATCTGCTTTTTCTTTTAATCAATCTAGTGGTATATTGGTCTTGTTTATCCATTCAAATAATCAACTTTGCTTTTCATTGATACTTTTTAGGAATTTTTGGTTCAATTTAATTAAGTTCGGCTCCTATTTTAGGTATTTCTTCTCTTCTGCTAGCTTTGGGGTTAGTTTGTTCTTTTATCTATTAGTTCCTCTAGGTGCGATGTTAGATTATTAATCTGAGATTTTTCTAACTTTTTGTGGTGGGTGTTTAATGCTGTAAACATTCCTCTTAACTATGGTTTGCTGCATCCCAGAGGTTTTGATATGTGTTTTCTCTGTCTTCATTTGTTTCAAAGAATGTTCTTATTTCTGCCTTAATTTTGTTGTTTACACAAAAATTATTCAGGATCAAGTTGTTTAATTTCTATGTAATTCAGTGGGTTTGAGAGATCTTCTTGGTATTGATTTCTGGTTTTATTCCATTATGTTCCAGTAGTATTAGGGGTATAATTTTTTTTTAATTTATTGAGACTTGCTATATAGCTGAACATGTGGTCGATCTTGGAGTATATTCCATGTGCAAATGAGAAGAATATATATTCTGTAGTTTATGGGTGCAGTATTCTGTGGATGTCTATTTGTTGTAATTGGTCAAATGTTGAGTTGAAATCCATAATTTTTGTTAGTTTTCTGCCTTGATGATCTGTCTAATTCTGACAGTGGGGTGTTGAAATCCCTCTATTATTGTGTGGATGTCTACGGCTTTTCATAGGTTTGGAATTTCTTGCTTTGTGAATCTAGGTGCTCCAGTGTTGGGCGCATATGTATTTGGGATAGTTAAGTATTCTTGTCAAATCAAACTTTTATCCTAAGTAATTATTTTCTTTGTCCTTTCTACTGTTGTTGGTTTAAAGTCTCTTTCTGTGATATTGGAATAGCAATTCCTGATCACTTTTTTGTTTCACTTGCATTTTATAAACTTCTCCAATTTGTTAATTTGAGCCTATGAATGTTGTTTTGTGTGAGATTGGTCTCTTGAAGACAGCAGTTGGATTGGTCTTGTTTGTTTTTTTATTTGTTTGTTTATTTCAATTTGCCCATCTCTGCTTTTGTAGTTGGTTGTTTGGACCATTTGCATTCAAGGTTAATATTGATATGTGGGGTTTTGATCCTATCATAAAGTAGTTAGCTGATTTCTTTGTAGTTTCTATTGTGTGGTTGCTTTATAGGGTCTATGGCCTATGTACTTAAATGTGTTATTGTGGTTGCAGGTATCATTCTTTCATTTCCGTATTTAGAAATCCCTACATAATCTCTTCTAATGTTGGTCTAGGGGTAATAAATTCCCTTAGAATTTGTTTATCTGAAAAGATTTTATTTCTCCTTCATTTTTGAAGCTTAGTTTGTTGGGATATTAAATTCTTGGTAGTAATTTCTTTACTTGAATATTGCTAGAAATAGATCCCCAGTCTATCCTGGCTTATAAGATTTTTGTTGAGAACGTCACGTGTAACCTGATGGAGATCCCTCTGTACACAATCTGATCTTTTTCTTTAGTTGCCCTTAATATTTTTTCTTTAGCATGTATTTTGGACAGCCTGGTGACTCTGTGCTTTGGTCTTGTTCATTTTTATAGTATCTCACAGGTGTTCTCTGGATTTCTTTTTTTATTTGGATGTCTGCCTCTCTAGCAAGGTTAGGGGGATTTGCTTGAATTATTTCTTCAAATATGTTTTTCAGGTGGTTTGCTTTTTTTCCTTCTCTCAGGAATGCCATTAATTCATAGGTTTGGTCACTTTATAAAATCCTGTATTTCTTGAAGAAATTTTTATTTCTTAAAATTATTTTTTCTTTATTTCCGTGTAACTGGGTTAATTTGAAAGACCAGTCATCCAGCTCTGAAATTCTTTCTTTTGTTCTTTCTAAACTGTTGATAAAACTTTCAATTGCATTTTAAATTCTTAGGCGAGGTTTTTCTATTCCAGAAACTCTGATTGATTTTTAAGATGTCTGTCTCTTTCTTCATTTCATGGATTGTTTTAGAAGTTTCTTTGTGTTGATTTTTAACCTTGTCTTGGATCTCATTGAGCTCTCTTGCAATCCATGCTTTGACTTATTTATCTGTAATTTGTGAATTTCCCTTTTTGTTAGATTCGATTGCTAGAGAGCTAGTGTGATCCTCTGATGATGTCACAACATTCAGATTTTTTATGGTGTTAGAATTTTTGTGCTGGTTCCTTCTCATCTGGAGATGGTGGCACTTTAAATTTTTGTAATTATTTTAATGCTGGTAGAATTTTTTCTTTTTCTTTCTTCCCCTATAACAATATTTTTCCCATTCCCCTTTCTCCCCTCCCTATGGGTACAACTGTAGAGAATGTTGGATTGTGTCCTTTGACTTTGCCTCTATAGAAGAAGACATGCACTTCAAAAGAAGACATGCACTTCTTTTGGCAGGTTTTATATTGGTCTGTGCAGTTCAATGTACAAGGCAGCAGAGGGTGCTTATAGAGGTAACAGCTTACTGCACCCAACACAGCTCAGTATACATTATCGTTTACTGGCAGAAGCTCCCTGTTACCTCAGGCAATTGGCTGACTCCTAGAATGGTTAGTGAACTGAGCTCTCTGCCGAGCCCTGCATTTTGGGGACCGTGATAAATGGGACCAGACTGGGCAGTTCTGCCTACAGGTCCCCTGATGGCAGCCACAAACACTTTCAGTGAAGAAAAATCCCATGGGTCACCACCAGGCACTCAGAGGTGTGCCTAGGCATGGAGCTGAGGAACCTCCTCAGCCCCAAAATCTCTGCACAGTAATGAGAGGTGGCCTAATCTCCTAATACAGGAGAGTGGGTCCTTCAGATACCAAGAAGTCTTCCTTGGCTTGAAGTAGAGTGGGTCCCCTGCACCAAGATGTCTGCACAGGAGAGGTGGGGCAACTCAGGCTGCTGAACCAGACTAGCAGGTGCTCTGGATTCCTGGAAATCTGACTGAGCTTGTAAAAGTGAGTCCCACCCAACCCCAAACCCCACCTGCACCAGGATCTCTGCACAGGAAGGATGGAGAAGCTCAGGCTGCTGATCCAGCTGAGCTGATGTTCCAAATGCCTGAATATCTGCTTGGTTAGTGGAGCAGACAGGTCCTTGCTGCTCCACAATCTGTATTCACAAAGAGTAGGGACTAAGAGCAGGATGCCTCTTGGCTGCTGAACCAGACAAGAGGGTGCTCCAAACGCCTAGATTTCTGTCTGGAGTTGGAGCAAAGAGGGCCTTGCTACACAAGATGTCAGGAGGGCAAGCTGGGGCACCCAGCAGTGGCACATATGGACCAGTTCTAGGTCACCAAGCTGGCCCTGCCTTCAGTCCTTTCCATCCAGGAGAAACTGCAGCTGTAGCAGCTGTCCTCCTGCCCCAGGATTGTGACTAGGGAGAGCATAATTCCACCACCTACTGCTGAGCTGCTTTCCGTAGCTCTGGCTATGAAGGCCCTTACCCCACTCCAGAGAGAGAACTCCAGTCTTTGTCCTGAAACTAAAATGCCTGCATGGCCATGTTTCTGGATCACCAAAGAATGGCTATTTATGCACCTTGATTGAAAGTGGCATCCTGCTCTCAGCCCCACATTTGAGAAAATATCTGCAGCTTTTTCTTGTGTCTTTTCCTCACAGTATCTCCAAGTCTATCCTCAAGTTGCTGCCAGGGCTTGGGAGAAACAAAATGCTGTCCTTCAGCCTTGGTTGCTCAAATGTCTAGGGAAAAGGTGAGTCACAGAGGGAGGCTCTCTCCCTCTCTCACATACTGGGGCTTCACTCACTTGTATCAGCCAGACACCATCACAGGGGCTGTTTACTAGTGTTCTTCTTGGGATCTGTGGTATCCTTTATGATTCTGGTGGATTCCCATTTTTTTCTTCTCAAAGAAGAGTTCATCTTTATGCACTATCTTGTTATCTCCAAGTGACTAAGGCATGCTGAATGCTTCTAATTAGTTATCTGGAGAAAAAAAAAAAGTTATATTTTAAATTTGATCTTTTTGTTCTTTTAAAGTCATACATGTACAAAATTTGAACATAAAGCGAATTCTACAGACCTTATAATGAGAATTAGCAGTTGCTTGGCTCAATCCCTTCTGACCCTGAAATTCTTCTCCCTAAATTCAACCATATTCAATTCTTCTAAGTTTTATTATGGTATTTTTAAATATTTCTAAGTAATATGTTTATTCTACTACTTCTTTATTTTTCAATTTGGGGGAATATAAGGAATGACTATAAAGTGATGATTAAATACATATATAAGCACATAAGCTTATATACACGTATGTCTCAAATTTGCATAAATGTAAACATGCTTTATGTACTTATTACATTGTGAACTATAAAATCTGATATTATTTTTTTCCTTTGGGAATTTTAATGTTTAGTATCCATTTAATAGGTCATAATATTATTTTTTAATATTCTGATTGTTTGCTGTCTTTTTCAGATAGGCTCAGAATTTTTAGTTTCTATATTACCCTAAAGGTATGTATTTTTAATTATTAACAAATTATCCCTGAAGGTTCTTGAACTTTATTCTACTTAACAATTCATATTTGGTATTATCTAGTCTTTTTTCATGGCTCATATAATAATGACTTTATTTTCTTACCTCTGAAAAATATCTTACATTAAAACAATCCTGCAGAATTCAAAATCAACTATCAGAATTCTAAGTGAATGCTTGAATTATTTTAGAGTAATATTGTAACATATAATTGCAGCTTGAACTACAGAATATTATGAAAGCTTTGTATGAAATTAAATGTGTTGTTTAAAGTTTGTAATACACAAAATTACATAATTTTACAAAAGAAAAAAATTGTACTAAAAAAACAGAGTTAAATCAGAGAAACAATTATACTTTCGTGGAAAAGTACACATCTCAATTAACTTAGCAAGTCTTTAAAAATCAAATAATAAAGAAATATGTATTATGAGGATATCCTCCATAAAAATTACAATGTTATGACGAAATTTTTTAATCAGTTGAATTTTTAATGTTGTTTCCAGTATTTGAATATGTTTACCACTTACATGACTGTTATTTCCTGTTTCCACAATCTTTGCAAGATTAAAAAATGAATACAAATGAAATTACACTGATACACAGAAAGAGCTATTTGGATTATTATACTTTACTCCTATTGTTGGTATTCCAAGCAACCACTGCAAAAACTCTTTCAAATACATATAGTTTTGACTAATGTTTTGATTAATGCCTTGTTTTTTCTCAACTAACATCAGAATTTTCACTACATTCAGTATAACCTTTTGAAGAACAAGACCGTGGAACACTTTGTTTACTTAGTCCTATGGAAGTTACAAATATGGTATGTCCCACTCTATATTGAAATAACTTTAAAAGGAGATGATGTAGCATAATGGTTAAAATCTAAATCTCTCTACAGTCAAAAAATCTAGGATTGAAGTATGGTTCTACCATTTACTAGGTATTCAAACATTTTAAGTCTCAGATTTTTCATTAGTAAATGGAGGATAATTATACCTACCTCCTGGAATTGTTGTGAAGATTAAATGTAATTATGTTTTTATGAGGCACTTAAAATAATGCCTTGCATACAATAATTACTCAATATAAAATGTTAGCTATAATTATCACTGGAATAAAGTTTTCTAGCTACTTCTATTGCATGCGTCATATGAAGTGTAGTTTTGGATTCAGGCTACACAATGGCTGCTGTGGATGCTAAAAAATAAGATATATGGAACACATTGCACTTCTTTTCAGGGCCAGGGCAAGAGTTCAACCATTATCAGCAGTGAATAAACTAATGAAGAATTTTGATTGTCCACCCAGTACAGAATTGAGAACATGGGCCAAGATAAGCAGGCATGAGAAATCTGTAGCGGTAATAAATGTGGTTTCATCAGTTACAGCCAGTGGTCCAAGTGGGTTCTCACTATGTGAGGAATGAATTAAAAAAAGATGCCTGAATTAGATCAAAACATCCTAGTCTGGCTGGTATATGTGGATTTTACTCTGGCTCACAATAATTATTAGGTTAATTATAGAATGTTTATTTTATCTTTAAACTCTATTATAATTTGTACTTTGTTTTCCTTTAAACAGTCGTTCCTTTTCTCTGTTTCTCATTCCCTAAGAATATATAAGATAGAAAACTTTTTCAGAAAATGGCATTTTAATAAGAGCACAAAATATAAGATTAAGATACTTGCAATGGCATTCTTTCTCTGATATTAATCAAACCATTCACCTTGAAATATCACATAATGACTATCCTCTGATTTTTTTAAATAAGCTGGTATAATGATCATATAAAAATAATGTGGCTTCTATGGTTTTTGGTTAGATTGCTTTATGGTGCTAATATTATTTTATCAACCCTATTAAAATTATATTACTATTTCCTGCACTGAAGGACAAATTTAAAATATGATAGATTTAATGTAGATAAATTTTAGGTCATTGAGTAAAGTAAAAATAATGCTCTATTAGAAATCTCATATGTGGAAATTGCCCATAATAAAGATAAATGTAACAAAATTTGAGGCTTCCTTGCCTGTCCATTTCTTAAATGTTTCTACATTTTAAATTCTTCTATATGTTAAAGATTTTAATGTCTTAAAGTAAAGGGAGAAATTACAGAGAAAGAGGACTGATTACAAGTGAAAAGATGGTAGTAGTAGATAATTTCTAGAAACTACACACAAACACAGCAGCATAATATTAATTATGCAGTTTCTTTTCTCTAAAATGATAAAGAAAAAATTTGAAAATGACACATGAAAGTGTAATTTGTTTTGAGAAAGAAGCATTCAAAATTCACAATGGTCCTGCCTACAGTGATCTATGTAATGGGAGTCAGTGAGATAAATTGTGAACCAAATGGATGGTGGAGTCAGTTTGTATCAAATTGGAAATGTTATTTAATTACTCTGTCCCCCAATTTACTCCTATGAGAAAGCAGTAAAATTTAAAAAAAAAAAATGATAAGTTTGCTTTGAAGCTTATATTGGACAATATATATAAAGGATAGTGTCTAGAAATACCTGATGTTTGTAAATATTTGATTTCTTATTTTCTTTTCTGTGAGAGAAATAGGGAAATTATTAATCATGAATTTTTTGTATCATGTCTAAATTGACGTTACAACTGTAACAATACCTGAACATCATACTTTCCATTGGTCAATAAGTTGACCAAACTAAACAAACACATCTGTATGAACCAAAGTTACACGTATTTATCAATACAATTAAAAGTTAATTATTAGGGTACAGCAAATACATCTGTGTTATGACATATTCAAGTTTCTGATAAGAATAAATAAGAGGTGCTCATTTCAGAAGCCCATATACAAAAATTAGAACAATACAGAGAAGATTAGAATGCCCCCTGGCAAAGATGACATGCAAATTTATGAAGAATTCCATATTTGTACTATCTAAGGTCTATGCTAAGGAAAAAAAAAACATCTTAAAAACAGCTAGAGAAAAGGATCTAATTCCCTATAAAGGAAATCGAAACAGAGTTAAGAGCAGACTTCCCAGGAGAAACTTTACAAGCCAGATGAGACTGGGGGCCTATTTTTAGACTTCTTAAGAAAAATAAATGTCAACCAAGAATTGCATATCTTGCCAAACTAAGCTTCATAAGGAAGAAATTAAAAATTTCCCAGATAAGCACATGCTAAGGGAATTCATCATCACCAGACCAATCACGTAAGAAACGCTCAAAGGAGTTTTAAACGTGGAAAAAAAAAGACAATACTTGCTACCATGAAAACACACTTGCAGACAAAATCCACAGGTCCTCTAAAGCAGTTACACAATTGAGACTACACTGTACCTAGTCAGAAACATTATGACAGGAACGAAACCTCACATATCAATATTAACTTTTAACATAAATGGCCTAAATACTCCACTTAAAAGCTATAGATTGGCAAATTGGATTTAAAGATGACCCAACCATCTGCTGCCTTCAAAAACCCACCAAACGTGTAATGACATCCACAAACTCATAATAAAGGAGTAGAAAAAGATATATCACACAAATGAAAAACAAAAAGGAAGCAGGGATTGATATTCTTGTATGAGATAAAATAGACTTTAAAACAATAGTAAAATAAAAAAAAGACAAAGAAGGGCATTATATAATGCTAAAGGGTTCAATTAAACAAGAAGATTTAATTATTCTAAACATATACACACCCAACACCAGAGAACACAGGTTAATAAAACAAATATTAGTAGATCCAGGAAAGAGACAGGCATTCATATAATACTAGTAGGGAGCTTTAAAACCCCACTGACAGATCACTGAGGCAGAAAACTAACGAAGAAACTCTGGAATTAAATTGAACTCCTGAACAATAGAACCAATACACATCTACACAAAATTACACTCAATAAAAAATATACATTTTTCTCATCTGAGCATGGAACATTTTCTAAAATTCATCATATGCTTGGTCATAAATAAAGTCTCAATAATTTTTAAAAAATTTCAATCATATCAAGCACGTTTTCAGATCACAGTGAAATAAAATTAGAAGTCAATACTGAGGGAAGCTCTCAAAACCACACATGAACATGGGAACTAAATAACTTCATTCTGAATAACTTTTGTGTAAGCAATAAAATAAAGGCAGAAATAAAAAAAAATAAGTAAATGGAAACCGAAATAACACACTAAAACTTCTGGGATACAGCAAAAACAGCATTAAGAGGAAAGTTTATAGCACTAAATGCCTACATAAAAAAATAAAGATCTTAACAACCTAGTGTCACATCTCAAGGAACTCAAAAAAAAATAAAAAAAAAAAAGAGAGACATCAGAACAGAGCTAAATTAAATTGAGACCAAAAAATTATACAAAGGAACGACAAAATGAAAAGATGGTTCTTTGAAAGGATAAACAAAACTAATAGAAGACTAGCTATAAACCAGCAAATCAAGACAGAAGTTTCAAATAAGCACAATAAGAAATAATGAAGATCACATTATGAATAATGTTACAGAAATACAAAAGCTTCTTAGAGACTGCTATGAACATAATTATGCACACAAACTAGAAAACCTAAGGGAAATGGAAACATTCCTGGAAATATACAATTTCTCAACATTGAACTAGGAAGAGGTTGAAATTCTCTACAGGAAAATAATGAGGTATGAAATTGAATTAGTAATAAAATTTCTACCAAAAGAGAAAATAGAACCAAGCAGATTCACAGTCAAATTCTATCAGATAAAGAAGAGCTGGTACCAATCTTACTGAAACTATTCCAAAAAGTCAAGAAAGAAGAATTTCTTCCTAACTCATTTTACAAAATCAGTATCAGCCTGATAGCAAGATTCAATAAGGACACAAACAACAATGACAACAAATTACAGGCCAATATCCTTGATGAACATGTAGACAAAAATCCTCCATAAAATACTAGCCAAATGAATCCAGCAACACAACAAAATATAATTAATCTTGATCAAGTGTATTGCATTGCGGAGATGAAAGGATAGTTCAAAATACACAAATCAATAAATCTTATTAACCACATAAACAGAATTAAAAACAAAAACCATATGGTCATCTCAATAGAGGCAGATAAAGCATTTGACAAAACCCAATATCCCTTTATAACTAAAGCCCTCAACACACTAGGCATTTAAGGCACATACTTCAAAATAATAAGAGCCGTATATGATAAACGCACAGCCAGTGTTATACCACATGTGGAAAAGTTGAAAATATTTTCCCTAGGAACTGAAACAAGACAAAGATGTCCACTTTCACTACTGCTATTCAACATAATACTGGAAGCCCTAGCCGGAGCAATCAGGCAAAAGAAAGAAAAAAAAAAACACATCTAAATTGAAAAAAAAGAAGCCAAATTATCTCTGATTGCTGATGACATAATCTTATACATAGAAAACCCTAAACAGTCCTCCAAAATACTCCTAGATTTGATAAAGAAGTTTAGTAAAGGTCCAGGATGCAAAATTAACATACAAGAATTAGTTGTATTTCTATACACCAACACTCAAACTGAAACCAAATCAAGAACTAAATCCCAATTACAATAGCTATATAGACAAAATATATCTGGCAATACATTTAACCAAGGCAATGAAAGACTGTTACAGGAATATTACAGGAGAACTACAAAACACTGACGAAAGAAATTATAGATAACAGAGACAAATGTAAAAACATCCCGATCTCATGGATGAGAAAAATCAATGTCATTTACATGACTACACTGCCTAAATCAATCTACAGATTCAACACAATTTCTTTAAATTTACCAATGTTATTTTTTACAGAATTGGAAAAAAAAATACTCTTTTAAAATTCATAGAAAAACAAAAATAGCCTGAACAGCCAAAGCAATCCTAACTAAACAAACAAAACAACAACCACAAAAAAACTGGAAGCATCTTGTTACCTCACTTCAAACTATATTACAGGGCTATAGTAACCAACGAAGCATGTACTGGTACAAAAATACACACACAGATCAATGGAATAGAATAAGGAACCCATAAATAAAGCCACATACATAAAAGAAACTGATCTTTGACAAAGTTGTCAAAAATAAAAGATGGGGAAAGGACGTTCTATTCAATAAATGGTGCTAGGAAAACTGGGTAGGCATATGCAGAAGAGTGAAGCTGGACCACTATATCTCATTACGTACAAAAATTAACTCAAAATAGATTAAAAACTTAAATGTAATAACTGAAAATATAAAAAATACTAAAAGAAAATCTAAGAAAAATTATTCTGGACACTGGCTTAGGCTAAGAATTTATGATTAAGACTTCAAAAGCAAATGCAATAAAAACAAAAAGTATGTCAGTGGGACTTAAACTAAAGAGCTTCTGCATAGCAAAACAAATGATCAGAAAAGTAAACAGTCAACCTACAAAATGGCAGAAAGTATTTTCTAACTATGCATCTGACAAGGGACTAATATTCAGATTATATAAAGAACTTAAGCAAATCAACAACAACAACAACAAAAACCACAAATAAACCCATCAAAAAGTGGGCGAAGAATGTAGACAGAAATTTCTCAAAAGAAGTCATATGCATGGTCAATAAACATGTGTATAAATCATCAACATCACTAATTATCAAAGAAACGCAAATTAAAACCACAATGAGATATCATCTCACACCAGTCAGAATGATTATATAAAAAGTCAAAAACTAACAAATGTTGGCAAGGATGCAGAGAAAATAGAATGTTCATACACTGTTGGTGGGAATGTAAATTAGTTTAGTCATATGGAAAACAATATACAGATTTTTCAAAGGACTAAACATAGAACAACCACTACCATTTGACCTAGTAATCCTATTACTGGGTATTTACCCAAAGAAAAATATATTGTTTTATCAAACAGATACCTGTACTTGTGTGTTTATTGCAGCACTATTCACAATAGCAAAGTCATGAAACTAACCTAAATATCCATCAGTGGTTGACTAGATAAAAAATGTGGCTTATATGCACCACAGAATACCATGCAGCTATGAAAAAGAATGAAATCATGCCCTTTGCTGCAACATGAACGAAGCTGGAGACTATTCCTAAGTAAAATAACCGAGAAGCAGAAAATCAAATACTACATGTTCTCACTGATAAGTGAATGATAAAAAATGGGATGGGTATACATAGACACAAAGATGGAATAGACACTGGTGACTACAAAAGGTGAGAGAGAGGGAGGAGAAAAGATTCAAAAACCTCCCTATCATGTACTGTGTTCACTATTTGGATGATGGGTTCACTAGAAGGAAACCTCATCATTACACAATAAACTCATGTAACAGACTTGCACACGTATCTCCTGAACTTAAAAATTGTTTTAATTAATTAAATAAAAAATGAAAATAATGAGCAAAAAGAAAAAAGTAAGAATACCAAAAAACAATGTTGAGAACATATTCTTATGCAAAATACTTACAAGATAAGACACATTTTCATTAGCTAATTATTTTGTGTAAGTGTTGTTATTATGAACCACAAAGTGTAAACTAGACAGTAAATGTTTCTTTACAACCAGATTACATGTTGTATAAAATAGAACTAAATAAAGATATCTTTATCACTTCCTTTTAAAACATTTATACTCTAGCAGCATGTAGCTAACTATTTTTGGCTTATGCAAAGCAGATTTTCAGTTGGTATTTTTAAAAGTATTATGTTAATGCTCTTCACTATCTGTAGGTGGTTGCATCATTATGCTTCACATTACTCTTAATATGTTCCATATATAGATATATAGGTTTTCTGTGGTTTGAAGCATTAGAGAAAAAAAATACCCTTGGAAAAATAGAATTCTGAAGGATATTAATTTTTTAAGTAAATTAAATATATTTTCTGGAGGTAATTTATACTATCCTAAAGAGGAGAGAAATAATTAAGATTTGTAGATAGACTACAAGCTAGTATGAGCAATTTAAACCTTTTTTCTTGCCAGATATCTTATCTCTTCTATCAACAAAAAGCAAAACTAACTAATTTATTGTTGAGAATCATCCTCTTCTTCATTATGAGCAACTATTTATTAATAGTATTATTAACCATCACAAACTGAATCTATTATAGTTATATAGTTTTACTCCCTTTCATAAAAGTGGGCTATCCTCATTATTCTGGGTTACCTATACAACTCTTTTGTGGTGGGTTGTCTATACAACCCTCTTGGGTTGGCCAACTGGAATGGATTAAGGCTTGTCCTTAGGATGTCAATCAGACTGGGTTTTCTGTGTATCCATTTGCTTTGGTAAATTCAAATGATGAGAAGACATTTTTCACTATGCAGAAATGAGGCATAAAATCGGCCCCAAATATAAATTTTCTACACATTTAAAAGAAAACAGCAACAAAAAAAATAGCAAACAAATGAGCTGGTCCAGATATAGATAGGGGTACCTTCTTTGGTAACTTCTACCAAATACTTAAGAAAGGAAACTCAATATTACATAAACAAATCAAGAATATTAAAGGTGAAAAAAGGCTTTCTAAATAGTTTTGTGAATATAGGATGACCTTGATATCAAATCATGACAAAGACAAAATAAGAAAAACAATTCAGGCCAATGGCTATTATTGAACATTGATATCAAGATACTAAATATATTATTAGCTATATGAATCTATTAAGGAATAAAGGGAAATATAAATCAAAACAAATTATGTTTATTCTAGGAACACAATATTTTTCATGATTTCAAGGATGTACACTTATCTGCAAACTCATGAATTAGTTTACATTAAAAATGTACAGCTTTTCATTTGTCCATCATACCTCAAAAGATATTTAAAAACATTTTATTAACAATAAAAATGAATTCATGCAAATTTATACATTACAGGAGAAAATATATACAAAAAAGGGTAATTATAAGTGAAAGATTGAGAATTTTATTACATTCACATTATTAATCTAATGTTTTTCAAATAAGCCATCAGGGTAGTAAAAATTATATTTCATAAAAAAATGTGTTTCCTAAAAATTTGAAATATACTTGTATAATGAATTTAGCTCTAATTTTATTAGCACTATACTATTACAGGTGTAGTGCAAATTAACTTGGAATATCATTAACTTGTCTCAGAAACCAACTCTTACAGTGTTTTGCCATTCATTTTACTTATCCATAAAACATAATCACATTGTTGTTATGATGATTTTGGATAAGTTATGTATAAGAAATATAATAAGTATTCTAATAAGGACATAAAATGAAATATAAAATGCTCAGTTAAAACTACAAAAGGCAGAAAAAGAGTGGAACAAGCAGAAAGAAACAGAAGGCAAAACCAATAAGTAGAAAAAAGTAACAAATATGGTAGATATTAATCCAACTATATCAATATTCACTTTAAAAGTCAGTGGTCTGAATAATCCAATTAAAAGAAAGATGCTAACATAGTGGATTTAAAATAATCATAAACATATGTTCTCTTCAAAACGCTCATTTTAATATAAAAAACACATAGATTAAAGGTAAGAAGTGGGAAAAATTCTTTCCTGTTAACACTAATAACAAGAAATATTGAGTAGTTATATTAATTTTAGATACAGCCCACTTTGGAGCAAAACATAAAATGACCAGAGACAAAGCAGTATATTACATAATTAGGAAGAAGACATAACATTTCTCATTCTGTATGGGCCTAATAACAGAGTGTCAAAATAGATAAGACAAAAACAGACAGAAATGCAAGAATAAATAGATTAATACCTCATTGTAGTTGGAGACTTCAATACTCCTATCAGTAATTAACAGATCCAGTAACAGAAAATCACTAAGGACATAATTGAACTCACCAACTTCATCAACCAACTGGATGTAATTTACATGCATAGAGTATTTTATTCAACAACAGAAGAATACACATTTTTTCCAAGCCCAAATTAAACATTCAACAAGATAGAACATATTTTGGGCCACAAAACACATCTTACCAATTTTTAAAATATTAATCACATAAATATGCTGTCTTTGTTCTCAGATAACATGATTGTCTATGCATAAAATTGCAAGCAATCAACAACAAAATAGTTGAACTAATAAGCAATTAAAATAAGGTTGCAAGATATAAGACTGATATATCCAAGTCAACAGAGAATAATTAAAATTTGAAATTAAAATCAAAATTGTATTTACATTAACACCAAAAAATGAAATACTTAGTTAAAAATCTAGTAATGTACAAAATATATATAAGGAAAATCATAATACTCAGATGAAAGAAATTGGAGAAGATATAAGTAAATGTAAATGTATTTATATAAATAGAAGATTATCTATACAGACAACACAATCTCAATCAAAATCTTAACAAATAATTTTATGAATGTTGACAAACAGATCATAAAGTTTATATATGAAGGGAAAACACACAACACAGCCAACACAATATTGAAAGACAAGACAAACTTGGAAAGCTGACATTACCTGACTTTAAGACTTACTATAAAGCTAAAGCAATCAAGACAGTGTGGTATTGGCAAAATATTATACAAACATATATTGGAGTAGAATAGAGTCCAGAAATAGACCTCCACAAATACAGTCAACTGATTTTTGAGTAAGGAGAAAAGGCGATACATGAATTAAGGGTTTTTTTTCTAGCAAATAGTGCAGGAACAACTGGAAAACTTCATTCACAAAATACATAAATAAACCAGACACAAATGTTGTACTTTCCAAAAATTAATTTTTAAAAATCCAAGTTAAAAATGCAAAACTATAGAACTCCTGTAAAATATCATAGAAAAAATTTCAGGGAACCTTGGATTTGGCAGTGACATTTTACATACAAGAACAAAGGCATGCTCTATTTAAAAAAAATAATAAGCTGGTTTTCATTAAAACTTAAAAACTTTGTTCTTCAAAAGACACTGTCAAGATAGTGAGAAGACAAGCTACAGAATAGAAGAAGAATTTTGCAAAAGATATATAGGATAAAAGGACTGTAATCCAAAATATGACAAGAACACAAAAATTAACAATATAAAAAACAAAGAACTCAAAAACGGGCTAGTGATCTAAACAGACACCTCGTCAAAGAAGGTACACAAATGGCAAATAAGCTTATAAAAATATGTTCTTGTTTCTCATTAAGGAATTGCAAATTAAAACAACAATGAAATAAGATTACCCACCTATTAAGATGATAAAAATTCAATCATTGACAATACCTAAACACCAGAGAAGATATACAGAAACAGGAGCTCTCATTCATTGTTGATCATAATGCAAAATGGTATAAACATTTTAGAAGATATATGGTAGTTTCTTATTTTTTCTTTTTCAATTTGTATTTTAGAATCATGGGTACATGTGCAGATTCGTTCCAAAGGCATGTTGTGTGACACTGAGGTTTGGGGACTGAATCCATCACTGAGGTAGCAAGCATAGTACTCAATAGGTAGTCTTTGCGGCCTTGCCCCACTCCCTCCCTCTCCTCTCTAGTGGCCCCAATGCCTACTATTCCCATCTTTATGTCCATGTGTCCCCAGTATTTAGCTTCTAAATAAGTGAGAGGATGCAATATTTGATTTGCTGTTTCTGCATTAGCTTGCTTAGGGTAATGGCCTCCAGCTGCATCTACGTTGCTGCAGAGCACATGATTTCTTTCTTTTTCATGATTGCATAGTATTCCGTGGTGTATATATATCACATTATCTTTATCCAACCCACCATTGATGGGCATTTTAGTTGATTCCAGGTTTTTGCTATTGTGAATAGCACTGTGATGAATACACAGGGATGCATATCCTTTTGATAGAAATATTTATTTTCTTTTGGGTATATATCCACTAATGGGATTGTTGAATTGAATGGGAGTTCAACTCTTACTTCTTTGAAAAATCTCCAAACCGTTCTCCCAAGTGGCTGGACTAATTTACATTCTCAACAATACTGTATAAGTGTCTTATTTTATCTGCAGCCTTGCCAACATCTGTAATTTTTTGGCTTTTTAACAAAATTCATTCTGACTGGTGTGAGAAGGTATTTCATTGTGGCTTTGTGTGGCTTTGATTTTCATTTATCTGATGATTGGTGATACTGCACTTTTTTCATGTTTGTTGCCTGCCTGTGTGTCTTTCCAGAAGTATCTGTTCATGTCCTTTGCCCACTTTTTAATCGAGTTCTTTGCTTTTTGCGTTTTTATTTGATTAAGTTCCTTATAGATTAGGGATATCACACCTTTGTCAGATGCATAGTTTGGGAATGTTTTCTCCCCTTATGTAGTTTGTCTGTTTACTGCCTTAGTTTCTCTTGTGCAGAAACTCTTTAGTTTAATTAGGTCTCACTTGTCAATTTTTGTTTCTGTTGCAGTTGCTTTTGAGGAAATAGAAATAAATTCCTTGCCAAGGCCAATATTAAGACAGCTATTGCCTAGGTTTTCTTCTAGTACTTTGATACTTTGAGGTCTTACATTTAAGTTGTAATCCATCTTGACTTAATTTTTGCATACAGTGACAGGTAGGGGTCCAATTTTATTCTTATTGTTATGTATAGCCAATTATCTCAGCACCATTTTTGAATGAGGAATCTTTTCCCCATTGCTTGTTTTTGTCAAGTTTTCAAAGATGATTGTAGGTGTGTGGCTTTATGTTTGTGCTCTCTATTCTGTTCCGTTGGACTATGTGTATTTTTGTACCTGTACCATGCTGTTTCAGTTACTGTAGTTTTGTTGTATGGTTTGAAAACAGGCAATGTGATGCTTCTAGCTTTTTTTCTATTCGATTAGGATTGCTTTCGCTATTTGAACTTCTTTTTCATTTCATATGAATTTTAGAATAGTGTTTTGTTAATTCTGTGAAAAATGATTTTGGTAGTTTGATAGGAATAGTGTTGAATCTGTAGATTGCTTTGGGCACTATGGCCATTTTAACAATATGATTCCTTTGATCCCTGAGCATGGGATTTGTTTCCATTTATTTGTGTCATCTGTGATTTCTTTCAGCAGTGTTTTGTAGTTCTTCTTGTAGAGATCTTTCACCTCCTTTGCTAGATGCACTCCTAGGTATTTTATTTTTGCGTGTGTGGCTGTTGTAAATGGGATTCTGTTCTTGATTTAGCTCTGACAGAACATTATTGGTGTATAGAAATGCTACTAATTTTTGTACATTGATTATGTATCCTGAAACTTTACTGAAGTTTTTCTTCCAGTTCTATGAGGCTTTTGGCAGAGAGTCTTTAGTGTTTTCTAGGCATATAGAATCATACAAATGGCAAAGAGACATAGTTTGACTTTTTTCCCACTTGGACACGTTTAATTTATTTTTCTTGCCTGATTGCTCTGGCTTCAACTTTCAGTACTATGTTGAATAGGAGTGATGAGAGTGGGCATTCTTCCTTGTTCTGGTTCTCAAGAGAAATGCTTTCAGGTTTTGCCAATTCCATATAATATTGACTGCAGTTTTGTCATATATGGCTTTTATTATTTTGAAGTATGTTCCTTCAATTACTAGTTTTTTGAGGGTTTTTATCATGAAGGGATTTAGGATTTTATTTAAAGCTTTTTCCACATTTATTGACATAATCATTTAAATATTGTTTTAATTCTTTTCTTATGGTGAATCATATTTATTGATTTGCAGGTGTTAAAACAACTTTTCATCTCAGTAATAAGGCCTACTTGATCACGATGAATTTACTTTTTGTTGTGCTTCTGGATTCAGTTTGCTAGTATTTTGTTAAGAATTTTAGTATCAAGGTTCATTAGGGATATTAGCCTGAAGTTTTTTTTTTTTTTTTTTTTTTTACTGTGTCTCTATATTTGGCAATTTCTTATAAAACTAAACATACACTTGATTGCAATCCAGCAATTGTACTCTTTTGTATTTAACCTAATTATTTGAAAATTGTGTCTACACAATAACCTGCATACACATGTTTATAGAAGTTTTATTTGTAATTACCACAACTTGAAAGCAACCAACATGTTTTTCATAGGGGAATGAATAAACTGTGGTACATCTATACAATGGAATATTATTCAGTAAAAAATAACTAAATGAAAATAAAATGATCTATCAAGCCATAAATAAACAAGCAGGAACCCAAAATGCATAATTCCAAGTGACACCGGTCAATGTCAAAATATTATATACTCTATGATTCCAACTATATAACACTCTGGAAAGAGCAAAGTTATGGAGACAGTAAAAGATCAGTGATTGCCACATATCAGAAGGTGGGAATAAATAGGTGGAGTACAGGATTTCAAGGGCAGTGAGATTAATTTGTGTTATAGTATAATGGTGGGTATACATTATATATTTGTCAAAACCCATAGTATGTACAATACTAAAAGTGAAACTTGATATAAACTATGGAATTTAGCTAATAATAATGAATCTATTGGCTCATCAATTGTAACTAATGTATCACACTAATGCAATATAATAATAAGGGAAGCTGTGTGTGATTGAGTGTATGGGGACTCTTTGTATTTTCCATGTAAGTTTTTATAAATCTAGAACTTCCCTAATAACTAGTCTACTGATTAAAAACAAGTTGGACTATTCTTACATGTGTATTCTTCTTGGTCTCATTTCAGTGTGCTTCTTGTAATAATAAATAGCTCATATTGCTTGGAAATCAGATAAATAAAAGTTTGATTTCAGTCTCTGTGACATCTTTTATATTATATTCGAAAAGTTACTTTGTCTTTGTCTCACTTTTTCATCTGTAAATTCTTCTTAACATTGCATTCACTGCTGGCACAATGTGGACTTTTTCTATTTTCTTAGTTTTTATATACAGAAATATATTATGTGTGTTGTCCTGTTTGGGTCAACTCTATGCTCTTTCATACCCCTTTCTCTCTTTCACTCTCATTAAGAGATCAGATCATTTAATCTCTTACTGGTATAATCACTGTGGGCTTACGTGGAGATCAATGAAAGATATTTCCCCACTAGAGAATTACTAACGGACTGTCCCTAGAGTAGAGTCATTGGCCAGACATGTTTATTAGAATACATTATCATTATCTCTGTTCTTCTTTCAAAGCCAGGCTAACTAGTGACTTAGAGACTACTTAGTGCAAAGGAAAAAAAAAAATCTAAGAATTGAACAGAGAGCAATAAATTTCTCCACTGTGTTCTAGAGTTTTGTTTGTTTTTTGCACTTTCCTATATTGGAATGTGAGACTCTCTGAATATTGAAAAGATAATGTATATAATACATGTATGGTACATTTTGCTGTTTATGAAGCACTTGTACATTTCTCATTTCATTTGATTTTTGCAACAATGCTGTGAGGTCTTTGTGGCAAAAGTCTGAACTATGATTAACATGATTAGGCAACTACATTTCTTCAGGTTTTTGATAGAGACCTGACATTTCTACATAGTTTAAAATAAAGAATAGATATTCTTAGTTCATTTCCTTCCTAACCTTGTGACTTTCACGATTCATTGTTAATGTAACTAATAACTCCACTTTACATTAAGTAATTATGTTTGTGTGTGCAAACATGTGTGTTCTTTATTGCTGCTGTTATTTTTAGCAAATGTATCTTTTTTCATTGCCACCATGCTATATTATTTCTCTCTTTGGCCAACTTATTTCTACCATTATTTTTATATGCACATTTGTGTTTGCAATAAACATTTTTAACTTATGCAAAAAGATATTTATATATAAATCTTATGGTACAAGATAATGTTTTATCTAATCATAAGAAATAAGAAGCTCTGTTACCAATTCTGTTTGCTCTACGAAGCACTAGACCAGCACCTTTGCAATGGACATTTCTTAGAATCACAATTATAGTAGCATTCATTTATCAGTATGCCTTATAATTTGTAACTTTTAAATGCTTTTTGATGCCATATTTTAAGGTGATAGTACTCATTCAATTAAAAATGAAAAATTAGATATACATGCAATTTAGTTAAATGGACAGAATTTAATTCCCTTCCCATTTTGCAGTTCTCTTCTTGTATTTTGGAAATGTCTCTGCTCATTAAGCTCACCTCAGAAATGCATCTCTATTCTGTAAGTCCTCTCAAGTGGGCAAGTATTCTTATTCAAAAGATAAATATGTAGGATACTGAAATGTACAGGCTTATCACATATATCAAATTAGTAATTAAACCAACAAGAAGATTTAAAATTTGGCCTTTCCTTTCCTTTAATCATCTGACATACATTATTCCATTAAAATCCATTATATAATTCATACTTTTACCACTCTGGCACTTTTTAAAGGCAAATGTTATATTTTTCAAAAATAAAATTTTATAATTGATCATGGGCTCACAAGGTTACTTGGAGTCAATTTATTGACACAACATTTCTTTCAGAAGCATTTTCCAGAATAAGTGTGAAGAACAGTAGACCTCAGTCAAAAAGGAGGCCAGAGATCTTCATGATTAAAAGAGGATTGTGGCATTGACCTAGTGGTGGCATTGATTTGCCATTGTCGTTTTTTAGACAACAGAATATTTTTATTTAATGTAATTTATATTTTGCTACTCTTTGATTATTTTCTGCTATAATTAGACAACCAAGTATACAACAACATTAAATTTTGAAGAAAGATTTCTTTACAAGGAGTCTCTGCTCAGCATAACAGAATTTAGAATATATTAGTCTTGGAATTTTTATCATAGGGTATTATATATGCTATCATAATTAAAATATTTGGAATTGAAATAATTGAAATGCTATCATAATCGAAATAATTGGGCTACAGAAATATAACACAACAGAATTTAGTTTCATATTTCTTTGTGCCTAAGGGATTGAATTTCCATCCAGAAACCATAACAGAAAGTTTTAACAAAGCAGATTTTTTGTATTTAAGCATATTTAAGATATTTTGTGATTCATGATACTGCATTAATTTATCCTTTGAATGTAAATTACCTTAACTCCTTGCTATTTCTTGATTTTAATCAAATGTACTTGCTGTTTTGGTTATAATAAGTACTCACTAATTTGCATTCTATATCTAATTTATGATAATTTAAATGAGTTTAATTTATTTCAATTTTATAAATAAAGTAATTGTCTAAGAAAGAATTAACCAAAATAAGTGGTGAGTAGTGAAAAAAAAATTTTGAAACATTTTTGCAGTGCACAATTATATGTGCAAATCTAATTTTATTACAGATAGGTTGTACCTATCCATCAAATCTTATTTTATTCGACTTGTGATATAGCTTTAATAGAGTTAACAGAGAATACTCTGTTGAATACTTCTCATGTTAACAAATATTCATTATCTATGTGCAAAATACAAGAGAAGACACCATGGGAATACATGAAAAGAGTAAGATGTGATTATCATTCTTAGGGAATTTACAGGAGTGAGGGGATGATAGAAGTTTATATATTAAAGAATTAGAAAATAATACCAGTGATTTGGATAATTATAAGCAGTAATAAGGGAGACAGAACTGATCTAAATTCAGCTTAATTGCTTGAGTCATTTTGAACATATTCAAGGTAAGATAAAATTGCACAAACAGGTAAAATAATGAAGGTCTGTGAAAACCAATCATAATGTAACGAGAGACAGATATTATAGATGTTTTCTGTAGGAGATATTACTTAGATTCTCATTGGGTATATTGCACAGTAGTGAAAGAAAATGGTAAATTATGATAAATATTTTCATGGACTTTTTGGTAATATTTTTATTAACATGAAGGAGGTCATACGTAGAGATATTCAAAGTACAAATTTCAGAAGATTATTAATTTAGTTTGAAATATGTTTACTACAACAATAATTGGTAAATCAGAGTTACGTTTGCATAATTAACAAGTATTATGGATTCTTTATACTGTGTGTTAGTGTTAGACAACAGAGACTTACTTCTTCCTGCTTTGTTTTGAGTATGATCTGATATGTACAGATCTGTTGTTAAATGTCTGATCTTTCTACAACTGCTCAAATCATTTCTTTAAGTTGCCATGAGTTCTTGATATTGTTACAATAGTTACTGTCTTAGTCCATTTCTTGCTGCTGTAGCAGAATACCCGACACTCAGCAATTTACAAATAACAGATATTTCTCATAGCACTGAAGTCTGAGAAGTCCAAAATTAGAAAGCTGGCAAGTTTGACATGTGGTAACAGATCTGTCTCTGCTTTGGATGGTGCCTTGCATGCTGCATTCTTTGAAGGGGAGAAATCTTGTTTCTCAAATGGCAGAGAAGCAGAAGAGAGCAAACTTATTTCCATAAGCCCTTTTCATAGGGGCCTTCATCCATTCATGAGGGTGGAGCCCTTAAGACTTAAACATCTCCCATTAGGCTCCATCTCCCAACATCTCCCAACATTGATGCACTGAAGATTAAGCTTTCAACACATGAATTTGGAAGGGACAAAAACATTCAAACCATTGTACTTGCCTATACTACCAAGCATCAAAATGAGTTATGCTGTCACTGTCTGACAATGTGGCTTTTGATTTTCTTATATTTCCTGAGGCTTCAGTGGCCATATCACATCACCTTTACTAGTATAAAGTTCTAAGTGTCATGAAGAAGTTCGCCATCATACTTGGTGGATGTTTTGAAATGAGTTTTATCAGTTTCTCCCAATAAGTTTTGTTAGAATAAAATTTACCCATGTTAGTTTCAAATGGGAAGTGGCAGTACCAGCAATTTTTGAAGTCTGCCTTGGACATATTTTGGATTTTAAATTATTGGACAACTTACTCAGAACCCCTTCTACCACTAATGAGTATAGTGGGGCAATATATAACTTGGAAATACAGTCTCAGATGTTACATTCTCCATTCTCCACAAAATATAAAATGATCACTTCAGTTTATAGTTCCTCTTCCTATTAAAAGAAATGGCACAAGAAAAAAAAAAAAAAACCAGAGTAAAAGAAAAGATACATTAAATAAATTTAAAAAATGGCTGAGAGCTGTACTTTATTTAGCGGTGAAATTGATAACTGTCTTAACATTGTAAACTAGACGAATTTGTTATCTCATCCTAATTTACTGCTGGTATTTATCATCATTGAAAGAAACAATTAACTGTCCATCTTTCTTCAGAAAGCACCTTAGCTCAGTATTTTTCAATGATGAAATAATTTAATAATCCCTGAGATATTAAATAAGGTGTGCATCTCTAAGAAAATGATTGACCTTTTACTAGTTTATCAGTCAGCAAGTATTATATTTATTGATTATCCATAATATAATAGGCACTGTGTGGTAAAATAAAGAAGTATAATTAGCTTACTCATTAATCAAATATTGAGTGCTTGAGTGACAGATCTTGTCCTTGAGCAAAAGGATACAATATAGATGAAGATATTAACATATGAATCAATTAGGAAATGATAAAAAGAAATATTGGCCAGGCGTGGAGACACATGCCTGCAATCCCAGCACTTTGGGAGGCCAAGGCGGGTGAGGTCAGGAGTTCAAGACAACCCTGCCCAACATGGCGAAACCCTGTCTCTACTAAAAATACAAAAAATTAGCCGGGCGTGGTAGCTGTAATCCCAGCTACTTGCGAGGCTGAGGCAGGAGAATCGCTTAAACCTGGGAGGCAGAGGTTTCAGTGAGCCGAAATCGCACCACTATACTACAGCCTGGGTGACAAGAGCAAAACTCCACCTCAAAAAAAAAAAAAAAAAAAAAAAAAATCTAAACATATTCTAAGAGATATAATGCAGATTTTGACACAAAATGAATTATAATCTTTGCATGAGCTGAGAAAAGGTAATGAGGAGAAGTTAATGCACAAAGTATAAAATGATAAATTTAAAAGTTCTCAAAATCCTAAATATTAAGATGGAATATACATATTAGAAGAAATTTCTTAGCCTAAAACTTTAACAGAATTGTGAGTGGTAGTTTTAATATTTCATTAAAACTTATATAAGAAATTAATTTAAAAATGTATTTTGATTCTTATTTATCTTTACAGAAATAATAGTTTTCATAAATCCTAGACCTGCAAGCATCTTAGAACTCATATTATCCAACTTTTTAATTTTATCAATGAGAAAAGCACAGCACACACTAATCCTATACTTCTATATGTAAATTTTTCATTTTTATTTTTAAGACATCAAAGTGAAGATTAATCTTCTGTGAAAATAAATATATTACTTTGGAGGATATTTTCTCTTACAGTCAAACCAACTAGAATAAATATATTATGAATTTTATGTTACATTTGAGATGAGAGATGAGTTTAGGACAAAGAAGCTTAGGTCTAATAATTCTTGACTTCACATTTTACAAAATATCCAGGTCGAAATTGGTGAAGATGGTGTATATGCACTAACTATGGATTTGGTATATGAAAATCATCAAGCAAGTGTTTCAGTTTTTGAATAAAAATGAACAACTTAATACATCTGGAAGGCAGAACAGAATATGTTTCAGCATACAAAAGTAAAACTCTCTGTGATGATTAGCAAAACAAAGTATCCAAAATCCAAAGCAATCAGAAAGGCTAGCAAAACAGACAGAATTGAAAATCCCAGGCATTCTCATTTCACAATAGAATATATTTATCTTAATCAAAATCTACTTTCTTCTCTCGTTCATACATACAGTGTGCAAACATGACAACAATGTAAAACGAGGCTATGACTGTTGTGACAGGAAAACTGCCCATGTCTGTTTGCCAAGAAATCAGCCAAAATAGAGAGAACGAATGGAAATTTCCCAGGAATGTAAAAGTGAATTGAGCAGCAGTTTGTCCCTAGGCTAGTTCCAAGTTGAATATATGTGCTGCCAAACAGAGTACACGTTGTTTTCTCATTTTTACATTTTAATTTGTTTGTATTTGCCATATTAGTGTTGAAAGTAGCTAATAACAATCAATTTCAAATTCTAACATCTAGAATTTTACAAAACAATGTAAACTTTTCCCCATAAATTTGCATATATCTAGTTTTCTACATCTTATTAGTTTATATTATTATAAATATTATTCACAATAATGATAATGATAGTCACTTTGTTTTATTTGTTGTGGCTTGGCTTAAGCTAAAACAATCAATATTTTAAATAGTTTTCCTTTTTGTGTTCTTGTGTTTGTTTGTTTGTTTGTTTTTTCCATTGTCTTTGGTTTACATTTCTTTTCTCACTTTTGCTTATATCACTGTATTGTCAGTATTTAGTATAAGGTCAAAAGAGAGAGCTTCCCTTTTACCCTCTGAAGATTTGCTGAGAATGAATGGACTAAAGGCAGATTAATAGGAGAAAAAGGTATATAAAATGTATTTAATGGGCATAAACACAGGGAAATTAGAGTAGGATTATGCAATAATCCAAACAGACTAAGATGCTTATTTACCTGTCTTCATAGGGGAAAGGGAGATGGAGGTTGTGGGAATAAATGATTTTCAGGGGAAAAGAATGAGCTCAAAAAACAATGGCATGTTACAAAGATTTTCTGAGTTCTGAGGGAGATGGTGGGAAGATGAGGGCTGGCCCTTTACAGTGAACAAATGTTGTTTTATGATGCAGATAAAATATCAGAACTGTCATTAGAATAGATGCAAAGTCTGTCTGGACTTTCTAATGAATCCTAGTCTCTTTCTTCTTTCTGTGATTAATCCTTCTCATTATTTGATGATATTTCTAGGGAGAGAATTTTAAAACAATTACATTTCTTTGAAAAGAAGTTTTCTTAGTTAAGAAAATTTTAAAGACAGTCCCTTCTGGTTATCACCAAAGAAAAAAGATCATCTTTAATAATAACATGGATAATTGATATCTTACTTAAAAAATAGAAAAAGAAACACAGAGATGGGGACAAGGGAAGGTAAGAGAGAGACAGTGGTTGGGAAGCTTATTATTGAGACCTTTCAATTTTCTTTAATTCAAAACACTTAACATGCCACAGTGCCATATTTTGGAGTACCATTTTCCATTTTCTGTAAACCAACATTAGAAATGGTAGTCCATCAGAATTTTAAGATGAATGTTTACAATTTTAAATTTAGAATGATAAAGATAGATAAAATAGATATTTTAGATAGATAAAAACTCATTAGTTTTCTAGATCAGAGCCTTTATAAAAAGGATTAAGAAATAAGATATTAGAAAAATATTGCACATAATACCCAAAAGGGTAAGAAATGAAATATTTAATTATTTTATTTGAATTAGAAATCTAGAACTATCTTTTTGTTGTTGTTTTTTACTAAATTGTGTTTTAAATATTACAACTATATTCTGTTGTCAATTTTTAAGTAATTATACAAAATTAGTAGTAATCAAATTGGGCTTATTTTTATTACCCTTAATTTTATATACTTTTACTGCTAAATATAAATATCAAATCTATATAGACAGAAAATATTATAAATATGATTTATCTTGGATATTACTTCATGTAAAAACTGATTTAGAATTCATTTGCTGTAGATTCTTCTGTAACATGAAACTTTGCAAAGGTAAAATCACATTTGGTTTTGTAAGCAACTTCCAATATTATTTCATATGTAGATATTCATAAAACTATAGTACTAAAAATCATTGAGAATTCCACAAAAAATCAGAAATTAATTGTAGATGAAATATCTAAAAGTTTCCATTTCAACACATAGACAAGTATGAGGGCCTTTCTTAGGGTGATTTTTCTCTAGATTATATAAAGAAAACACAGTGAAATTTTTGTAAAGTTGTTTACAATTTTTCAGCTGTAGTTTAAAAAAATATATAAAGTGGCTTTTATTTGGTAATGCTACATAGCTTTAGAAGTTGATGAAGTGTATAATTTTTTTAAGTGAGGATTAAATTTAGGTCACTTTTAAAAAATGTCCACGTGTGTTCAAGTTGGGTGATATTTGTGGTTTTATGTGACAGATTCTGAGTAGTTTATGATTTCAGCTACTTTTTTTTTATAAGTACGATTTTGAGTAATTTTCCTGTCACTGTGGATCTTTAACTCAGGCTCTTTAAAAAATATGTATTTATATTCTCTTTTATATGGTTTGTAGTTTATTCTATGTAATAGGCCTCTAGAAAACCAGCCTTATATCTTTATTTTTGAAATCGCATTAAGTATTCTATTTCAAGTTATCAAAAATTGAATAGTGCCTGACACTTTATTAAATTTACATTTTATATTATAATGAATAATACATTATACCTTATACATTAAATACATATCATTTTACATAGTCATTACAACAGTTCCTTAAAGAAGGCGTTATTAGCATTTTACAGATAATATAGAACTGAACTGGAGTCCATTTGTTACAGTAGTCAAGTAGTCAGGCATGAGCAGGGCAGGAGAGGGCTCTGCCTGACCACAAACATCAGGCAACCATCAGGTAAGGGTCAGGTGGTTGTTACCCGCCTCTCTAAAATAATAATTGATCATAGCTGGCACCAGCAAAAGGCAATCTCCTCATAGATAGAAAAAAACTGAAACTGGTGATCAACAGCTTCCTGACAACATCTCGGGAACTGGAGGAGTGAGCTCAAACATGTGAACTGAGAGTCAGAAAGTTGGAGTTTAACTGGAAAATGACCTTTCTAGGAGCATTCAGCTGGTAAGGGAAGAATGCCTCAAGTGACCATGTGTATCACTTCAGTAAACACACTGCACATACTCAACTTCCAAATACTGGCACGTTCAGACTGCACGTTCAGACACCCAACCGCAAGAGAAGAACTGAGGCAGAAGGGACGCAAGATGGCAGAAGTATGCCAACATGTAAAACGTATAAGTCAGGCCAGGAGTGGTGGCTCACGCCTGTAATCCCAGCACTTTGGGAGGCTGAGGCGGGTGGATCACGAGGTCAGGAGATGGAGACCATCCTGGTCAACATGGTGAAACCCTGTCTCTACTAAAAATACAAAAATTAGCTGGGTGTGATGGTGCCCGCCGATAGTCCCAGCTACTCGAAAGGCTGAGGCAGAAGAATCTCTTGAACCCAGGAGGTGGAGGTTGCAGTGAGCCAAGATCGGGCCACTGCACTCTGGCCTGGTGACAGAGTGAGACTTCATCAAGAAAAAAAAGAAAAAGAAAAAGAAAAAAAAGAAAAAACACCCAAGTCAAAAGGTCAAACCGCACACTTGTCTTTCAAGTGGCCTGCTTGACTCTCTTCGAAGTGTACTTTACTTCCTTTCATTTTTGTCCTAAAGCATTTTAATAAACTTTCACTCCTGGTCTAAAGTTTGCCTTGGTCTCTTCTTCTGCCTTATGCCCCTCAGTTCAATTCTTTCCTTTGAGGCGGCAAGAATTGACTTTGCTGACATATTTTGGTGCGCTGTGACTCGGATAACTTTCACCGCTAACATACATTGGCAATGATTGACTAGGATCCATGCCCTAGTGGTAATCTCTATGCCTCGCCTTCTTTGGCTGGAGGCGTTTAACACCCATACGTGGTTTTCTTCTCCCTTTCTCCTTCTGCTTACTAACCAACACCCAGAACAATTCCTCTCAGACATTAGTGACCCTGCTCCTCATGGCTGATCTCTCAGCTCACCCTGATGGGTGGCTCATCATGGTGGAAAGGACGTTGGTGTTCACATGCAGTAGAACTGAAGCACTAATGACCCTCCTGGACAGAAGCTCATGAGAATGCTAGAGCTAAAGTCTAAAATCGTGCAATGTCTGGGTTTCCTCTGCTTTTTCACCTAAAATTGGCTCTTTCCCAATAATTCACAATGCCTATTCTCTTGTTTTCTCTCTGTGTGTTCTGAAATGGCCTTGCACACCTGCCAGACCATTTGCCTTGGGGGTAAGTCTGCTCTTTGCTTTCACTTTGCAGGCTATGTGACTTCTTAAATACACACTTCCTGCTCTTCATGTGCCCACAGCTCTTTCACTGTGTTTGTGAGGCAGCAAAGACATGGGCTCCCTTGGGGATATCTCCTGAGATTTATATTTGCTTTTACCCTAGCAGCTTGGATGAACTCCAACCCCTCCCCTTTCTGCTGGCACATTGCTGGGACAGACACTAATCGGAACTCTAACTCTGCCAGGTCTTTATGACTTACCATATGATTTTCATTCCTGTTACTCTCCGGGGCCAAGTTTTCCCCTATGCAGGCAGACAAACTGCTTCAAAAGCCACTGGTTTCGAAAGCCACTGATTTGAAGCAGTTTGTAAACCTGCATAGGGGCTCATGCAGGCCCTTTAAGGATCGCACCTACTTGCTTTTTTTTAGTTAGCACCACTTTGGGAAGAGAGGAAGTTCTTCCTTTGCCATTTGTGAATTCTTTTCATTTTAAGTTCCGGGATACATGTGAAGGATGTGCAGTTTTGTTACATAAGTAACGTGTGCCATGGTGGTTTACTGCACCTATCAACCCAATACCTAGGTATTAAGCCCCGGGTCCATTAGCTATTTATCCTGATACTCTCCCTCCTCCCAATTCCCTGCCCCAAAAGGGCCCAGTGTGTGTCATTCCCCTTCCTGCGTCTATGTGTTCTCATTGTTCAACTCCCACTTATAAGTGAGAACATGTGGTGTTTGGTTTTCTGTTCCTGTGTGAGGATAATGGCTTTGGATTTGCTGAGGATAATGGCTTCCAGCTCCTTCCATGTCCCTGCAAAGGACATGATCTCTTTCCTTTTTATGACTGGATAGTATTCCGTGGTATATATATACTACATTTTCTTTTTTCAGTCTATCATTGATGGGCATTTGGGTTGATTCTATGTCTTTACTATTGTAAATAGTGCTGCAATGAACATACATGTGCATGTATCTTTATAATAGAATAATTTATATTACTTTGGGTATATACCCAGTAATGGAATTGCTGGGTCTAATGGTATTTCTGGTTCTAGATCTTCACCACACTGCCTTCCACAATGGTTGAACAAAGTTATATTCCCACCAACAGTCTCAAAGCATTCCTATTTATCCACAGCCTCACCAGCATCTGTTCTTTCTTGACTTTTAATAACCACCATTCTCACTGGCATGAGACGGTATCTCAATGTAGTTTTGATTTTCGTTTATCTAATGATCAGTAATGTTGAGCTGTTTTTCATATGTTTGATGGCCACATAAATGTCTTCTTTTGAGAAGTGTTTGTTCATGTTCTTTGCCTACATTTTTTTTCCTTTGAGAAAAAGTCTCACTCTGTCACCCAGGCTGGAGTGTAGAGATGCAATCTCAGCTCACTGCAACCTCCATTTCTCAGGTTCAAGCAATTCTTTAGCCTCAGCCTCCTGAGTAGCTGGGACTACAGGCACCCACTGCCACACCCAACTGATTAGCTTTTTATTTTATTTTATGTTTATTTTTTTATAGTACAGACACTGTTTCACCATGTTGGCCAGGTTGGTCTCAAACTCCTGACCTCAAGTGATCCACCCGCCTTGGCCTCCCAAATTCTTTGCCCACTTTTTCTTATAAATTTGTTTAAGTTCCTTTTAGATTCTGGATATTAGACCTTTGTCAGATGGATAGATTGCAAACATTTTCTCTCCCATTCTGTAGGTTCTCTGTTCACTCTGATGATAGTCCTTTTGCTGTGCAGAAGATCTTTAGTTTAATTAGATCCTGTTTGTCAATTTTTGCTTTTGTTGTAATTGCTTTTGATGTTTTCATCATTAAATCTTTGCCCATGCCTATGTCCTGAATAGTAATTCTTAGATTGTCTTCTAGAGTTTTCATAGCTTTGGTTTTTACATTTAAGTCTTTAATCCACTTTGAGTTAATTTTTGTATTAGGTGTAAAGAAGGAGTCCAGTTTCAATTTTCTGCATTTGGATAGCCAGTTTTCCGAGCTCTGTTAATTAAATAGGGAATCTTTTTTGCATTGCTTGTGTTTGTCATGTTTTTGAAAGATCAGATGGTTGTAGATGTGGTCTTATTTCTATTCTCCATTCTGTCCCATTGGTCTATGTGTCTGTTTTTGTACCAGTATCATGCTGCTTTGGTTACTGTAACTTTGTAGTGTAGTTTAAAGTCAGGTAGCATGATACCTCCAGCTTTGTTCTTTTTGCTTAAGATTGCCGTGGCTACACGGGCTCTGTTTTGCTTTCTTATTAATTTTAAAGTTTTTTTTTTTTTTTCCTAATTCTGTGAAGAATGTCAATGGTAGTTTAATGTGAATGGCATTGAATCTATAAATTGCTTTGGGCAGTATGGCCATTTTTGTGATACTGATTCTTCCTATCCACGAGCTTGGAATGTTTTTCTATTTGTTTGTGTCAAATCTGATTTCCTTGAACAGTGGTTTGTAGTTCTACTTCAAAGGTCCTTCATTTTCTTTGTTAGCTGTATTCCTGGGTACTTTATTCTCTTTGTAGTAATTGTGAATTTGGAGTTCATTCATGATTTGGCTCTCTGCTTGTCTATTGTTGGTGTATAGAAATGCTTGATTTTGTATCCTGAGACTGCTGAACCTGCTTATCAGCTTAAGAAACTTTGGGCTAAAACAAAAGAGTTTTCTAGATATAAGATCATGTCAGCTGCAAACAAAGACAGTTTGAATTCCTCTCTTTTTATTTGAACGCCATTTATTTCTTTCTCTTGCCTGATTGCCCTGGACAGAACTTCCAATACTTTGTTGAATAGGAGTGGTAGAGAGGGCATCATTATCTTGTGCCAGTTTTCAAGGGGAATGCTTCCAGCTTCTGCCCATTCAGTATAATATTAGCTGTTGGTCTGTCATAAATGGCTCCTATTATTTTGAGATATCTTCCATCAATACATAGTTTATTGAGAGTTTTTTTTAAATATTTTATCTAGGACCTTTGCTGCATCTATTCAGATAATCCCGTGGTTTTTGTCTTTAGTTCTGTTTATGTGATGAATTACATTTATTGATCTGTATATGTTGAACTAGCCTTGCATCCCACGAATGAAGCTGACTTGATTCTGGTGGATAAACTTTTCATTGTGCTGCTGGATTCGGTTTTCCAGTATTTTATTGAGAATTTTTGTGTTGATGTTCATCAGAGATATTGGCCTAAAGTTTCCTTTTTTTGTTGTGTCTCTGCCAGGTTTTGTTATCAGGATGGTGATGGTCTCATAAAATGAGTTAGGCAGAAGTCCCTTCTTTTCAATTGTTTGGAATATTATTGGAAGAAATGGTAGCAGGTCCACTTTGTACCTCTGATAGAATTTCGTTGTAAATTCATCTGGTCCTGGGCTTTTATTGGATGGTAGGCTATTTATTACTGCCTCAATTTCAGAAATTGTTATTGGTCTACTCAGGAATTCAACTTCTTCCTGGTTCAAGCTTGGGAGGGTGTATGTGTCCAGGAATTTATTTATTCTAGATTTTCTAGCTTATTTTCATAGAGGTGTTTACAGTACTCTCTGATGGTTGTTTGTATTTCTGTGGTGTCAACAGTGATATCCCCTTTATCATTCTTTATTGTGCCTATTAGATTATTCTCTCTTTTCTTCTTATTAGTCTAGCTAGTGGTCTATTTTATTAATTTTTTCAGAAAACCAGTTCCTGGATTCATTGATTTTTTAAAGGGTATTTTGTTTCTCTGTCTCCTTCAGTTCTGTTCTGATCTTGGTTATTTCTTCTCTTCTACTAGCTTTGGAGTTTGTTTCTTCTTGGTCCTCCCCGAAAGGGGAAACTTGAGAGCTGATGGGACTACAGCCACCTAAACTTTTGATTCAGTGTCGCTGCGATGGCTGGGTCTTTCTCTGGCCTCCCTGAGCTCTTCACCTTTCCCACCCCACCACAGGCAATGCTTTTCTCTCTCTTTTTTTTTTTTTCTTCTCCTTCTCCTTCTCCTTCTCCTTCTTCTTCTTCTTCTTCATCTCTTTTGTTACACATGGCGACCATGTGGTCTCTGGGCAACATGGTCACCATGTGTAACAGAAGAGATTAAAAAAAGAAAAAGAAAAAGAAAAAGCTCCAAATTGACTGCTCTAGGCTCCTTCTGGGAAGAGAAATAAAAACTGCCAAATTCTGTAGCATGGTAACTAAGGCTTTGTATTTTCCCAATGGTGGCATGAGTTCAGGGTTCAATTCCTGGCTTAAGGAAGGGTACTTTCTGATTGATCTTTGTGTGACATTTGCCATTTGTTGATTCTCTGCCCCTCCAGGAACAACTTGTGAGTTCCCTTCTTGAATTTTCTTTCCTCTGAGCTAACTTCAGAGATTCTAGGTATTGTAAAAACTGTTAACTCCCTCTTTGAAAATACCTTGAACACTCATGGTTAAGCCGTAACTTTAGTTAAGTCCTATTGGTTTCACCAATGAGGTTTATTTTGGTAAAGTTTAAAAGCCAGGAATATTCGCTGTATGGCCTAGCTAGAGTAGGGTAATAAGAGATTTAGAAAGTTTTTTTTTTTTTTTTAAGAGCACTGTGGTTAAAAATCAGTTTAAATAAAAACAGATATCCAAGTCCAAGCTATGCATATATTTAAAAGGCCTTTACTTCTTTTTCTTCTTCTTATTATTATTATTATACTTTAAGTTCTAGGGTACCTGTGTACAACATGCAGGTTTGTATGTATACATGTGCCATGTTGGTGTGCTGCACCCATTAACTCGTCATTTACATTAGGTATTTCTCCTAATGCTATTCCTCCCCCTCACCCCTCCCCACAATAGGCCCTGGTGTGTGATGTTCCCCTTCCTGTGTCCAAGTGATCACATTGTTCACTTCTCACCTATGGGTGAGAACACGCGGTGTTTGGTTTTCTGTTCATGCGATAGTTTGCTAAGAATGATGGTTTCCAGCTGCATCCATGTCCCTACAAAGGACATGAACTCATCCTTTTTTATGACTGCATAGTATTCCATGGTGTATATGTGCCACATTTTCTTAATCTAGTCTGTCACTGATGAACATTTGTGTTGATTCCAAGTCTTTGCTATTGTGAATAGTGCTTCAATAAGCATACGTGTGCATGTGTCTTTACAGCTGCATGATTTATAATTCTTTGGGTATATACCCAGTAATGGGATGGCTGGGTCAAATGGTATTTCTAGTTCTAGATCATTGAGGAATCGCCACACTGTCTTCCACAATGGTTGAACTAGTTTACAGTCCCACCAAGAGTGAAAAAGTGTTCCTATTTCTCCACATCCTCTCCAGCACCTGTTGTTTCCTGATTTTTTAATGATCGCCATTCTAACTGGTGTGAGATGGTATCTCATTGTGGTTTTGATTTGCATTTCTCTGATGGCTAGTGATGATGAGCATTTTTTTCATGTGTCTGTTGGTTGTATGAATGTCTTCTTTTGAGAAGTGTCTGTTCATATCCTTTGCCCACTTTTTGATGGGGTTGTTTGTTTGTTTCTTGTAAATTTGTTTGAGTTCTTTGTAGGTTGTGGATATTAGCCCTTTGCCAGATGAGTATACTGCAAAAATAGTCTCCCATCCTGTAGGTTGCCTCTTCACCCTGATGGTAGTTTCTTTTGCTGTGCAGAAGCTCTTTAGTTTAATTAGATTCCATTTGTCAATTTTGTCTTTTGTTGCCATTGCTTTTGGTGTTTTAGACATGAATCCCTGCCCATGCCTGTGTCCTGAATGGTATTACCTAGGTTTTCTTCTAGGGCTTTTATGGTTTTAGGTCTAACATTTAAGTCTCTAATCCATCTTGAATTAATTTTTGTATAAGGAGTAAGGAAAGGATCCAGTTTCAGCTTTCTACTTATGACCAGTCAATTTTCCCAGCACCATTTATTAAATAGGGAATCCTTTCCCCATTTCTTCTTTTTGTCAGGTTTGTCAAAGATCAGACAGCTGTAGATGTGTGGTATTATTTCTGAGGGCTCTGTTCTGTTCCATTGGTCTATATCTCTGTTTTGGTACCAGTACCATGCTGTTTTGGTTACTGTAGCCTTGTAGTATAGTTTGAAGTCAGGTAGCGTGACGCCTCCAGCTTTGTTCTTTTGGCTTAGGATTGTCTTGGCGATGTGGGGTCTTCCTTGGTTCCATATGAACTTTAAAGCAGTTTTTTCCAGTTCTGTGAAGAAAGTCATTGATAGTTTAATGGAGATGGCATTGAATCTATAAATTACCTTGGGCAGTATGGCCATTTTCATAATATTGATTCTTCCTATCCATGAGCATGGTATGTTCTTCCATTTGTTTGTGTCCTCTTTTATTTCACTGAGCAGTGGTTTGTAGTTCTCCTTGAAGAGGTCCTTTACGTCCCTTGTAAGTTGGATTCCTAGGTATTTTTTTCTCTTTGAAGCTATTGTGAATGGGAATTCATTCATGATTTGGTTCTCTGCTTGTCTGTTACTGGTGTATAAGAATGCTTATGATTTTTGTACATTGATTTTGTATCCTGAGACTTTGCTGAAGTTGCTTATCAGCTTAAGGAGATTTTGGGCTGAGACGATGGGGTTTTCTAAATATACAATCATGTCATCTGCAAAGAGGGACAATTTGACTTCTTCTTTTCCTAACTGAATACCCTTTATTTCTTTCTCTTAACTGATTGCCCTAGGCAGAACTTCCAACACTGTTGAATAGGAGTGATGAGAGAGGGCATCCCTGTCTTGTGCCATTTTTCAAAAGGGACTGCTTCCAGTTTTTGCCCATTCAGTATGATATTGGCTGTGGGTTTGTTATAAGTAACTCTTATTATTTTGAGATACTTTTCATCAATATCTAGTTTATTAAGAGTTTTTAGCATGAAGTGCCACTGAATTTTGTGAAAGGCCATTTCTGCATTCATTGAGATAATCATGTGGTTTTTGTCTTTGGTTCTGTTTATATGCTGGATTATGTTTATTGATTTGCATATGTTGAACCTGTCTTGCATCCCAGAGATGAAGCCCACTTGATCATGGTGGATAAGCTTTTTGATGTGCTGCTGGATTAGGTTTGCCAGTATTTTATTGAGGATTTTTGCATCGATGTTCATCAGGGATATTAGTCTAGAATTCTCTTTTTTTTGTTGTGTTTCTGCCAGGCTTTGGTATAAGGATGATGTTGGCCTCATAAAATGAGTTAGGGAGAATTCCCTCTTTTTCTATTGATTGAAATAGTTTCAGAAGGAAAGGTACCAGCTCCTCCTTGTATCTCCGGTAGAATTTGGCGGTGAATCCATCTGGTCCTGGACTTTTTTGGTTGGTAGGCTATTAATTATTGCCTCAATTTCAGAGCCTGCTATTGGTCTATTCAGGGATTCAACTTCTTCCTGGTTTAGTCTTGGGAGAGTGTAAGTGTCCAGGAAATTATCCATTTCTTCTAGGTTTTCTAGTTTATTTGCATAGAGGTATTTATAGTATTCTCTGATGGTAGTTTGTATTTCTGTGGGGTCGGTGGTGATATCCCCTTTATTATTTTCTATTGCGTCTATTTGATTCTTCTCTCTTTTCTTCTTTATTAGTCCTGCTAGTGGTCTATCAATTTTGTTGATCTTTTCAAAAAACCAGCTCCTGGATTCATTGATTTTTTGGAGGGTTTTTTGTGTCTCTATCTCCTTCAGTTCTGCTCTGATCTTAGTTATTTCTTGCCCTCTGCTAGCTTTTGAATGTGTTTGCTCTTGCTTCTCTAGTTCTTTTAATTGTGATGTTAGGGTATCAATTTTAGGTCTTTCCTACTTTCTCTTGTGGGCATTTAGTGCTATAAATTTCCCTCTACACACTGCTTTAAATGTGTCCCAGAGATTCTGATATGTTGTATCTTTGTTCTCATTTGTTTCAAAGAACATCTTTATGTCTGCCTTCATTTCGTTATGTACCCAGTAGTCATTCAGGAGCAGGTTGTTCAGTTTCCATGTAGTTGAGCGGTTTTGATTGAGTTTCTTAGTCCTGAGTTCTAGTTTGATTGCACTGTGGTCTAAGAGACAGTTTGTTGTAATTTCTGTTCTTTTACATTTGCTGAGGAGTGCTTGAATCATGTTTATCTGAATTTTTTTTTTCTTTCTTTTTAGTTGACTGAATAGTTGTTCTCCATTTTGTCTTCTTGCCATTCTGGTTGCACACATGAGAGAACCTAAGATAATTTCTAATACAATTTCTCCTTGGGATAAACAGAGGAAGCAACACAGACCCCATTTTGGGAATAACTTTTTTCCCTCATGAAGCTCCAGGAATCAAAAGCAGATGAAATCCCTCTCAAAATCTAAACCTCTGTTCCACTTTGAATGATGATATCTGATGTGTGTGTGTGTGTTTTGCTTTTCTTTTTTTTTCTAAACTTTTAGGGGTATCAGAAATTACTTTGAATTATGAGAGAGGTTTGGTGTGTAATAACTGGGTAAGAAATATACTTTTAGGGATGGCTAATGGCAGTTATGGTGAGATACCCAGTGCTTTACACATTTGGATCAGAGAAACATGCTCTTGGCCACCTAGAAACTATGGAACTGTTTCCAGCCCCCATGGGAAATGGGCTGATTTTTCTCTTTTTTGGGATCTAGGATCTGGTATAAAAATGGTACCCTTAACTTTTGGGGATCTGTTTTGCATCCAGCTGTGACTGCTTATTAGATGGTACAAACTGCATGCTTTCCTGGCCTTGTTTCTCAAAGTGCTCCACCCAGTAGCCAGTAATCCAATTAAGAAACTTAAAAACTGGCACATGGAAAACCTTACATTACTGGATTTTCTGTCTTTCTGTGCATTTATATGTGTTGTGTGTGTGATGTTTACATATGAAAGGGCTCTGATTTATTGGCTTAAAAATAATAAATGCTTAAATCAAGTATTTTGCCAGAAAAAGAAAAACTATAATGCCATTTCATTCATGTGACTTAAGTAATGTTTGGGAAATAAAGACAGTTTTAAATATTAATGGTAAAATAAAAATATATTCAAAAATTTAGGCATATTGCATAAATTATGCAGGTCAGATACTACGCTTGCTAAATGCTATAAGGTCATAAACTTATTCTTTGACTTATGAAAATTGTTCAAGTTACCTGTTTTGGAGCCATTAGATTCTGTGTAAGGCCTGAGGACATGTGAAGTTATCCATGCTCCCCTGGTTATGCTGCAAAGAGTCAGACTTTATTCGCACTTCCATTTGGTTTCCTAGGCTCCACACCTAGTACATAATTAAAATCACTTACTTACCAGGTTTTTCACCAAAAATAAAAGTTGCTAAGAGTTAACATTGTAACATTTAATTAAAACTACTGAAGGAAAAGTTTTACACGTAAGGTGTGTAAGGAAAGTGAAATGTGTTTTTTTGTAAAAGATTATAACAAGGCAAGGTAATGTGTATATTTTTGCCTAGATTAATGGATTAAAGGCTTGTTTTTCAGTAGATGGAAAAAAAAATCCTGAAAGTTTGAACAAGTCATGGAAAGGTTGGGAAAAATTAATCTTGTAAAAAATGTTTGTGTGTGAAATTATTGGATAAAGATAAGGGGTATTATTCAGTATTTCTGTGAATTAAACATTGGAATAAAACCATAACAGGGTTTTTTTAGTGCATTGTTCTGCTCTTTAACAAATAAAACTGTAAAGAGTTATAAAAGGTTTATGAGAGTCTTACTGTAGAGTCAGACTGATTAAAATTGAATAGATTTGTCTATAAGGTTTTAAGAACTAAGATTGACATCAACAGTACACTAATGCAAAGGTAATATTTGGCTTTCTTTGGGCTGTATTTGTATAAATGTGTTATAAGCATTTGTTCCAAAATTATGTGAAACTTCTATAATTCTGATATTAATTAGTGTGTGTTATTATTAATCCTTAGAATTGTTGGGTCAAATTGTTATAATACACCAAAGAAGTAACCAAAATTCCTAGTCAATTGTGGCTTTAATAGGCTGCCCTAAGATGTCTTGTCATCCAAGGAAATTGTTGTCTTCCTTTGGTTCTCTTTAGAAGGTGGTTTTATAACCAGCTATAAAACTCTAAGAAGTGTTCTTGAATGCAGCATTCTGATGACTTTGGAGATTGTGACATTAGAATTAGGGAAAAACTTTTAGGACTCTCATAGAGAGTTGAAATGTTTATGAATATCAAGCAGAACAAGAGTTAACTGTATGTATGGCCTGACCTAATAGAAGACTAAATTAATTATTTCATGACTTTTTGCTCAAAACGTTGCTGGTATTTTGTTTTTCAAAGCCAGGGAAACTTTTCTTTTGAGCTATTTACATCTTTTACCAACTCAGTAAAATATGCTCCTATAAATAATCTTTGGAGCATATTTCTCTTTACTGGATTTATTCAAAATTTGAAAGCTATTTGTGAGTGTTCTTAACTAATGGCAATATAGTTATTTGCGTAAATGCAATATGAATCTGGTTTCTTTTGCAACAAAACACAGTTGGAGGATCTGGTTATTTTACCAAAGCCTTGACTGGAATGGCATACTTTCCCTTAAGGAATCAAATTTTACTTATAGAGTCAATAAAAGCCCATTGGGAAAACTGTCCTCATACCTTGTCTACATAGTTCATGTACAGGATTCCTGACCTGTGGTAAGTAAAAAATGTCACTTTCTGACAGGCCCAGGAGCTTCATGTTATCTTGGGACCTCAAGAGGAGAAAAATTTACCCAATCATACAGGTATTTGATGGCACCAATTCATGGCTGGGCTTAAGGCTTTAAGAAAACTGTGACATGAGATTCATTATGGAATGAAGAACCATCAAAGCCAATTTAAAAAGGAGCCTATGTAGAAAATAAACTTGCTGTGCTTTATGCAAATAATTATGCCAAGTATAATAAAACTAAACCTTATTTTGCAAACAAATCAGTACTCTCATGAGTTTTTTAAAATAAAAATGAGAACTGGAGAGGTAAAAAGTATGTTTTGAGCACTATGGTACATTTATTATTAGATTCTAGTCTCATCAGCTCTTTTTGAGTTTTTGTCTGCAGTTTAGACTAACCCTGCTTATTCCTGTGAGCCAACTAGTGATGTCTGGTTGTAGCTCAGAAGAAACAAAAACGATAGGCCATCAAGCTCCAGATAATCCTCAGTGAGGGATATCATCTTTTCAACATTCAGAGAATCACTCTCCTACAGGGGACCCCTAGACTGCCCATCAGTGAGACATAACAGAGGCAAACTCCGGCCCCTGTCTCCCTAGACCCTGGCCGGATACCACATTCAAACACCCATGGAGCCACCTTCCTGCCCTGACAACTAGCAAGAGGCCAAGACCCACAGAATGATCTGCTGCCTCTTTGTCAGCAGCAAAGAGTTACAGAAGACTGACCTTTGTGCATTTTCTCCAAATAATTGGGGGCTTAGGATCATGAGTGGGAAAATGCTACAATAGGTAGCTAGTCAGGCATGAGCAGAGCAGGAGAGGGCTCCATCTGACCAGGAATATCAGGAGACCATCAGGTGATGGTCAGGTGATTGTTAACTCTCTCTCTCTAAAATAACAATTGGCCACAGCCAGCACCAGGGAAAGGCAGTCTTCCCAGAGATAGAAAAAACCTGAAACTGATGATCATCTGCTTCCTGATAAGATCTTAGGAGTTGGATGGCTGAGCTCAACCATGTACATTTAGAGGAAAAATGACAGTGTTTAAATGGTAAATGACCTTCTAGGAGTATTTGTCTGGTAAGGGAAGAACACCTCAAGTGAGCATGCTTACAACTTCAGTAAACACAATGTGCATGATCAACTTCTAAGTACTGGCAAGCCACTATGCTTGTCAACAGCCCACCACAAGGGAGGAATCAGGGGAGAAAGGATGTGAGACCGTGAATGTATGCCAATATGTAAAACCCCAAGTCAAAAGGTCAAGCCATGAACTTGTCTTTCAGGTTGCCCATTTGGCCCTCTTCCAAGTGTACATTACTTCCTTTTATTCCTGCTCTAAAACATTTTCATACATTTTCCCTCCTGCTCTAAAACTTGCTTCAGTCTCTTCTTCTGCCTTATGCCCCTCATTTGAATTTTTTTCTTCTGAGGAGGCAAGAATTGAAGTTGCTTCAGAATCATAGAGATTTGCTGCCACTGACACATTTTCCCAGTGCAGTAAAACCACATATCCACATTGAGGTTTTTGCTGTGATAGAAAAGAGGGCATTTTTTTGCAGGGTTCCAAGCTAGGACGGACAAGCAGCTATTGCTCCAATCTGGACTTCACTGATGTCTTGCAAGACAGGGTTTTAAAAGGCAGGGATAAATTTTACAAAAGCAGAAGCTACATGCAAAATAGTGAATCAATAGATAGAGGTTACACATTGTTTTTGACCTAAAAAAGGTGAGATAACTTAAAGTAGGACCTTATCGGTTGTAGGTAGATTTAATGATTTTTGGATTTGCAATTAGTTAAGGGAACAAAGCTTTGTTTAGTAATTTGTGGTCAGCAGAAAAAAAAATCTTAACTGCCTCAAAGGTGTGAATTCTTCCAAACCCCTCAGAAAAGAATTTATTATAGAAAATGGTGATCATAATTCGGTCTTCAATGCCCCCCTATCTGAGTATTACATGTCAGTAGATCTATTTGGTGGGAGTCTTCAGTGGGGGGTTTCTGAAAGACAACTCAGGCCCATAGTTTCCATGGGGAAACTAAATATCTCTGAACTCTAGTTTTCTTGGCTATTGTTTAAATTAATGTCTCAGTCTATTTTCACACTGCTGTAAATCTGCTACCTGAGACTGGGTAATTTATAAACAAAAGAGATTTAATCGACTTACATTTCTGCATGGCTGGGGAGGCCTTAGGAAACTTATAAGTATTGTGAAAGGCAAAGGGGAAGCAAGGTACGTCGTACATGGTGGAAAAAAAGAGAGAACACAGGGGACACTGCCACTTTTAAACCATCAGATCTCCTGAGAACTTCCCACTATCACAAGAACAACATGGGAGAAACCTCCTACATCATCCAATCACTTGCAACCAGGTCCCTTCCTGGACAAGTGGGGATTTGAGATGAAATTTGGGTGGGGACACAGAACCAAACCATATTATGTCACTCTGGCCCCTCCCAAATCTCATGTCCTTTTCACATTTAAAAACCAATCATGCCTTCTCAACAGTCCCACAAAGTCTTAACTCATTCCAGCATTAACTCAAAAGTCCAAGTCCAAAGTCTCATCTAAAACAAGGCAAGTCCCTTTCGCCTATGAGCCTGTAAAATAAAAAATGAGTTAGTTCCCTCCAAGTTACAATGGGAATTCAGTAATTGCATAAATATTCCCCTTCCAAATTGACCAAGCAAAGGTGCCACAGACCCCATGCAGGTCTGAGACCTTTGCCCCATTGTCTTGGTGGTTAACATTCAACTCCTCGTTACTTATGCCAATTTCTGCAGCCAGCTTGAATTCCTCCTGAGAACATGGGTTATTATTTTCTACCACATGGTCAGCCTGCAAATTTTCCAAACATTTATGCTCTGCTTCCCTTTTAAACATAAGTTCCAATTTCAAACCATCTCTTCGTGAATGCATAAAAGTGAATGCTTTCAGAATAAGCCAGGTAACCTCTTGAATGCTTTACTGCTTAAATATTTCTTCTGCCAGATACCTTAAATTATCTCTCTCAAGTTCAAAGTTGAGCAGATCTCTAGGGAAGGGGCAAAATGCTACCAATCTCTTTGCTAAAACATAGCATAGCAAGAGTGACCTTTGCTCCAGTTCCCAACAAATTCCTCATCTCTATCTGAAGCCACCTCAGCCTGAACTTCATTGTCCATATCACTATCAGCATTATGGCCAAAACCATTCAACAAGTCTCTAGAAAGTTCCAAAATTTTCCACATCTTTCTGTCTTTTACTGAACCTTCAAAACTGTTCCAAACTCTGCCTGTTACCCAGTTTTAAAGTCGCTTCCACATTTTCAGGTCATCTTTATAACAGTACCCGACTCCTACTACCAATTCTCTATATTAGTCCATTCTCACATTGCTATAAAGACACTACCTGAGACTGGGAAATTTATAAACAAAAGAGGCTTAATTAACTCACAGTTTCACATGGCTGGAGAGACCTCAGCAATCTTACAATCAGGGCAGGAGGCAAAGGAAAAGCAAGGCACATCTTATATCACAATAGGAGAGACAGCAAACATGGAGGAGACTGCCACCGAGGAGGCCTTCTTAAAAAGAAGCAAATGCTCTATGTATATTTAAAAATATCGATTTTTTTCCTTACCCTGCCAGAAGTACAAGGAGATTTTCCCATTATCTTTACTGTGGAAACGTGGGATGTATCCAAGAGGTAAAATGCATAAAAGTTTGAGGGCCTCCTAAGACCAGGCCTCCTTAAAGGTGTTTTTCCTTTTAGCTCCCAGTCTTCTCCACACTTAGATTCCATCAATTTGTCAATTACAGTACAATTTGGGGGTAGGGTTTTCTACCCCATTATTAATATCCACAGAAGTTTTTGCTTTGGTTTTATTCTAATAAGTTGTGATTCTTCATATGCACTAGAATGTGTTTTCAATTTGAAAAATAGCAGGGTTTTTTTTTTTTTTTTTTTTTTTTTTGACCTCTATTATTTGATGGATCTATGAAGTGTCTCTGATTTTCAGTTTCATCAGCATTTTACTTGTCAGGACAGAGCAACTACTGCCAAGTCCTGTATTTATTAGCACATTAGGCTGAAACCTCTTCTTTCCAATTTCTAATATTTTTTCTTTGAGTATTTGTCTGAAATGTTCATATTTCCTATTGTAGAAATTTTAAACAAATTTGAATTAAGATAATACTAACATATCAAGAGCCAATAGCCTAAAGATTATTTCTCTGTATAATATATACAGAATAGTTTATGTAAATTTCTAACCAACATTGAAATTCAGCTCAAGAAATATTGATAAAATTATAAATACAGTATAAAAAGAAGATCCGCTTTTTGCTTTTCCTATAAATATAAGGTGAAGCATGAAACATTCTTAAGCAGCTAAAAACTCTAGGCATTATTGCCTGCATATTTTTTATGCATTCATTCCATCATTTGTTTTTACTCATTTATTCTACAAGCACCACAAATAAATGTAAATGAGATGTCACCTCCCATTATATGTCACTTTATTCTTCTATGTGTCCTATTACATTGAGTGACACCAATATATATGTGTTCTCCCAAGTAAAAAATGCCAACAGTACCTTTAAATACCTTTCCAGTACCAACCTGCCAAAGTTAGAGCATATAGCCGCGGAGTACTGAGTTGAGACTAAAGCCCCTAAAATATTCTAGAATGAAAACTAGTCAACTGAACATACCTTATACCACAATCAAACCCCAAGGGCATCAAAGAAGATAAAAGCAGAAAAACCCATGCAAAAGACAGCAACTTCAAAGATTAAAGGATCATACAACCACACACATAGGAATCACCACAAGAACTCCAGCAACTCAAAAATCTAAATTTACCTACAAATGACAGCAGTAGTTCCCCTAGCAATGGTTATCAACCAGGCTGAAACAGCTAAAATGACAAACATGGAATTCATAATATGGGTCAGAATGAAGATTACTAGGATTTAGTAGAAAGTTGAAACCCAATTCAAGGAATGTAAGGAATACAACAAAATAATACAGGAGCTGAAAGACAAATGGCCTTTTTAAGAAAGAACCAAAATGATCTGATAATGCTGAAAAACTCACTACAAACATTTCATGATACAATCACAAATATTGATAGCAGAATAGACCAAGCTGAGGATATAATCTCAGAGCTTGAAGACTAGTTCTCTGAATTTACCCAGACAAAAGTAAAGAAAAAAAGAATGTAAAAAATGAACAAAACCTTCAAAAAGCATAGGATTATATAATGAGATCAAATATATAACTCATTGATATACCTAAAAGAGAGAAAAAGTGAGCAACAACAACAAAAAAACATGTTTCAGGATATCATCCACCAAAATTTTTCCAGCCTCACTAGAGAAGCCAACATTCCAATTTTAAAAATGCAGAGAACCCGTACAAGATACTGTGCAAGCTGACCATTTTCAAGACATATAGACATCAGATTCTCCAAGGTCGACATGAAAGAAAATATATTGAAGGCAGCTAGAGAGAAGAGGCAGATCATCTACAAAGGGCGCCCCATCAGGCTAACAGTGAACCTCTCAGCAGAAACCCTACAAGCCAGTAGAGACTGAGGGCCTATATTCAGCATTCTTAAGAAAATAAGTTTCAAACAAGAATTTTATATGCAGCCAAACTAGGCTTCATATGTAAAGGAGAAATAAGATCTTTTGCAGACAAGAAAATGCTAAGGAAATGTGTTACCATCAGACCTGCCTTACAAGAAGTCACTATGGGAGTGTTAAATATGGAAATGAAAGACCATTATTAGTCACCACAAAATACACTTAAGTACACAGACCATTGACAATATAAGGCAACTACACAATCAAATCTGCATAATAATCAGCTAACAGCACCATGATAGGAACAAATCCTCACATATCAATGTTAACCTTATATATAAACTGGCTAAATCCCTCAATTAAAAACACAGAGGGGAAAGTTCAATAAAGAAGTAAGACCCAATTGTATGCTATCTTCAAGAGATCTGTCTCACATGCAAAGACACCCATGGGCTCAAATTAAAGGGATGGAGAAAAATCTACCAAGCAAATGAAAAAAAATAAAAATAAAAAGCAGAGATTGGTAATCTAATTTCAGACAAAATAGACTTTAACAATGATGAAAAAAAGCACCGAAGGGCATGACATAATGGTAAAGTGTTCAATTCAGCAAGAAGACTTACCTATCCCCAAATATATATTTGCACCCAACACAGGAGCACCCATATTCCTAAAACAAGTTCTTAGAGGCCTACAAAGAGACTTGGATAACCACATAATAATAGTGAAAAACTTCAACACTGTTCTGGCAGTATTAGACAGATAATTGAGGGAGAAAACTAACAACAACAACAAAAAAATGGGAGCTGTACTTAACACTTGACCAAAAGAAGCTAAGAGACATCTAAAGAACTCTAATCTCACAAAGATATTTGGGAGCTGAACTCGACACTTGACCAAAAGAAGCTAACAGATATCTACAAAACTCTCCACTTGAAACCAACAAAGTATACATTATTTTCATTTGCCCATAGTCCATACTCTAAAATTGACCATGAAGTCTGCCATAAAACAATTCTCAGCTGAGTAAAAAAGAAAAACAAAATTATAACAGTCACACTCTTAAATCATGACACAATAAAAATAGAAATCAATACTGAGATCTTTTTAAACCATATAATTACATAGAATTTAAACAATTTGTTCCTACATGACTTTTGAGTAAATAATGAAATTAAGGCAGAAATCAAGAAATTTTTTGAAACTAATGAAAACAAAGATACAACATATCAAAATCTCTGGGACACAGCTAAAGCTGTTTAAAGAGGAGAGTTTAAAGACCTAAATACTCACATCAAAAAGTCAGAAAGATCTCAAGTTAACAACCTAATATTACACCTAGAGGAACTAGAGAAGTACGACCAAACCAACATTAAAGCTAGAAGACAAGAAATAACCAAAATTACAGTTGAAATAAAGGAAATTGAAAGGAGAAAAACCATACAAAAGATCAATGAAACCAGAGATTTTTTAAAAAATAATAAAATTGATAGACCTCCAGCTGGATGAATAAAGAGACAAAGAAGATATAATTAAACACAATCAGAAATGACAAAGGGGACATAACCACTGACTTCACAGAAATACAGAAACACTCTCAGAGATTATTATGAACACGTCTCTGCACACAAATTAGAAAACTTGCAAGAATTAAAAAAATATATATATTAGAAATATACAACCTTACAAGATTGATCCAGTAAGAAATTGACACCTGAACAAAACTAACAATGTGTTCCAAAATATAGAATCCGTAATAAGAACTCTACCAATCAGAAAAAGCCTGCACAAGGATTCAAAGACAAATTATACCAGACATACAAAGAAAAGCTGGTACCATTCCTACTGAAACATTTCTAAAAAGTGTGTTGGAGGACTGCCTCCCTAGCTCCTTCTATGAGGCCATTATCATTCAGATACCAAAACTTGACAGAGACAAAACAAAACAACAACAAAAAAAGAACTTAAGGTCCATGTCCTTGATGAACATAGATGCAAACATCCTCACCAAAATACTAGCAAACTGAATCCAGCAGCACATCAAAAAGTGAATCCACCATGATCAAGTAGTCTTAATCCCTGGGATGCAAGGTTGGTTCAACATACCTAAATCAATAAATGTGATTTATCACATAAAAAATACTAAAAACCAAAACCACATGATTGAGATGAAGAGTTCTTATATGTTAAAAACTCTTAACAAACAAGGCATCAAAGGAATATACTTCAAAATAACAAAAGCCACCTGTGACAAATCCACAGGTAACATCATACTGAATGGGCAAAATCTGGAAGCGTTCCCCTTGAGAACTGAAATGAGACAAAGATGCTGACTCTTGCTGCTCCTATTCAATATAGTACTGGAAGTCCTAGCCAGAACAATCAGGCAAGAGGAGAAAGAAATAAAAGGCATCCAAATAGGAAGAGAGAAAGTCAATCTATCTGTTTTCAGAAGATATGATTTAATGCCTAGAAAACCGCATAAACTTTGCCCAAAAGCTGATAGATCTGATAAACTACTTCAGCAAGTTTCAGGATACAAAATTAATGTATAAAAATCAGTAGCATTTCTATACATCAATAACATCCAAGCTAAGTGCCAAATCAAGAATGCAATCACATTCACAGTGATCAGAAAAGATAAAATATCAAGAATAGAACTGTATTGAGCTGTTCATGCATCGCTATAATACCTGAGGCTGGGTAATTTATAAAGAAAATAGTTTAATAGGCTGTCATTTCTGCAGGGTACACAGGAATCATGATGCTGGCATCTGCTCATATTCTGAGAATGCCTCAGAGAGATTTTACTGATGGCAGAAGGGAAAGCAAGAGCAGGCATGTTGCATGAAAAACTCAGGAGCAAAAGGAATGGGGAGGTGCCACATAATTTCAAACAACCAGATTTCATGAGAACTCATTCATTATAGTGAGGAAAGCATCAAGCCAAGAGTGATTCACTCTCATGATTCAATAGCCTCCAACTAGGCTCATTGATAGCTCAAACACTGGGAATTACAATTCAACATGAGATTTGTGTGGAGATGAATATTCAAACTATATTAACATGCACCTGCTCCCTTCAAAGTTCATGTCCTTTTTACATTGAAAAATATAAATACACCTCCTCAATACTCCTCCAAAGTCTTAACTTATTGCAGCATTATCTCAAAAGTCTCAAGCCCAAGTCTAAAATCTCACTGGAGATTGGGCAAGGTTCTTCCACCTATAAGCCTGTAAAATCACAAACAAGTGATTTAGTTCCAAATTACAATGGAAGTATAGTCATTGGGTAAACAATACTGCTCCAAAATGGAGAAAACATCCAAAAGAAAGGGGTTACAGGACTCACACCAGTTCAAAACCCAGCAGGCAATCCTTATATCTTAAAGCTCCAAAAAAATCTCATTTTACTACAAGACCCATATCTAGAGCACAATGGTGCAAAAAGTGGGCTCCCAAAAGCTTGGATAGCTGTGCAACTCTTGCTTTGCAGGGTTCAGCTCCATGGAGGCTCACGGGTTGTTGAGTACATGCAGATTTTCCAGATGCAGGGAGAAAACTGCCAGTAGATCCACCATTATGGAAGCTGAAAGACACTGGCCTCCTTCTCACAGCTACACTAGGCTGTGTCCTGGTGGGGGCACTGTGTGGAGCTCCAAACCCACATTTCCCCTTGGAACTACCCTAGTAGAGATTCTCTGTGAGGGCTCTGTCCCTGTAGCAAGCTTCTGCCAGGGCACTCAGGTTTTCTCTTATATCCCCTGAAATCTAGGCAATGGGTACCAAGCCTCCTTTACTCTTGCACTCTGCATACTTGCAGGCTTAACTACATGGAAACTGTTATGGCTCATGGCTTTTACTCTCTGAAGCAGTAGCCCAAGCTCTTTCTGGAGCCCTTTGAAGTGAATTTGGAGACAAAGTTACCACAATACGAGGAACAGTGTTCCGAGACCGTGTGGGGCAGTGGAGAGCTGGGCTTGGCCCACAAAACAACTCAGTCCTCATAGTCCTCAGGGCCTGTGATTGGAAGGACTGCTTGCTAGATCTCTGAAATACTTTCAAGACCTTTTTCCCATTGTCTTTTCCCTGGTTCTTTTTATTTATGCCAGTCTCTCTAGTAAGTTGTTGCTCCACAGCCTGCTTAAATTATTCCACTGAAAATGCTTTTTATTTCTCTGACACATGATAAGCCTACAAATTTCCTAAACTTTCATGCTTTGCTTTCCTTTTCAATATAAGTTCTGACTTTAAGCCATTGTTTTGGTCCTACATCTCAGCATAAGCTGTTAGGAGTAGCCAGGCCACATCTTGAATGTTTTGCTGCTTAGAAATGTCTTCTACCAGATACCCTAAATCATCACTCTCAAATTTAAACTCTCACAGATTCCCAGGGTATAAACACAATGCAGCCAAGTTGTTTTCTAAGGCATAACATACGACCTTTTCTTCAATTTCTCATAAATTTCTCATTTTTTATCTGGGACCTTAGCAGTCTAGACTTCACTATTCATTTCACTATAAGCATTTTGGGTGCAATCATTTAACCAGTCTCTAAGGAGTTCCAAACTGTCCTTAATCTTCCTGTCTTCTTCTGACCCCACCAACTCTCTCAACCTCTACCTATTGCCCAGTTCCAAATCTGCTTCCACCTTTTAAGGTTTCTGTATAGCAATGTCTCATCCCTTGGTACCAATTTTCTGTATTAGGCAGTTCTTTATTGCTATAAAGAAATACCTGAGGCTGGGCAATTTATAAAGAGAAGAAGTTTAATTAGTTTATGATTCTGCAGGTTGTGCAGGAAGCATGGTGACAACATCTGCACAGCTTCTGGGGAGCCCTCAGGAAATTTTACTCATGCCAGAAGATGAAGCATGACTAGGCATATCACACGGCAAAAGCGGGAGCGGTGGGGGGAGTTGTGACATACTTTTAAATAACCACATCTCATGAGAACTCACTCAATATTGTGATAAAAACAGCAACACATGAGAGATTCATTGCCCTTATCTAATCACCTTCCACCAGTCCCCACCTCCGACACTGGTGATTAAAATTCAACATGAGATTAGGATGGGGACAAATATTCAACATTGTCAATAGCTAATGAGGAATGTGAAAGTTCTCTTTAATCAGAATCAGAAAACACTGCTGAAAGAATTCAGAGATGACACAAATGGAGACACATTTCATGCTCGTGGATAGGAATAATTAATATTGTTAAATAATCATACTTCCCAAAGCAATTTAGAGATTCAATGCTATACTTATCAAACCACCAATAAAATTCTCCACAGAATTTTTAAAAAGCTATTCAAAAAATCTTATGGAAGCAAAAGATCCTAAAAAGTCAAATGAACAAAGCTGGATGAATCATATTACCCAACTTTAAACTATACAACAAATCTAGAGTAACCAGAAGAGCATGGTACTAGCACAAAAACAGGCCCATAGGACAATGGAACAGAACAGAAAGCCCAGAAATAAAGCTGCACACTTACAACCATCTCATCTTTGGCAAAGTCAACAACACCGACAATAGCAAAAAGCAATGGGGAAAAGACTCCTTATTTAAGAAATGTCACTGGGATAACTGGCTAGACATACACAGAAAAACTGAGCCTTTTACTAACACTATTTTAAAAAATCAACTCAAGATAGATTAAAAAATTAAATGTCAAATCTACACTTATGAAAACCCTAGAAAAAGTTAGGAAATACCAATCTGGACATTGGCCCTGGTACAGATTTCATTATGAAGATGATAAAAGCAATTGCAATAAAAACAAAAATTGGTAAGTGGGACCTCATTGAACTAAAGAGCTTTTGTACAGCAAAATAAACTCAACGGAGTACACAGACAACTCACAGAATGGGAGAAAATATTTGCAAACTATGAATCTGACAAACATCTAAGATCCAGAATCTGTAAGGAACATAAACAAATTAACAAGCATAAAAGCAACAAAACCATTCAATAGTGGTCAAAGGACATGAGCTAACACTTTTTGAAAAATATACATGTAGTCAACAAGCATTAGAAAAATGCTCTGCATCACTAAGCTATAGAAATGCTAATCGAAACCACAATGAGATACCATCTCACACAGTCCAAAATGGCTATAATTAAAAATTTAAAATAATAATAATAGTAACAAATGTTGAAAAGGTTGTAGAACAAAGGGAATGCTTATACACTGCTGGTGTGAATGTAAATTAGTTCAGCCACCATGGAAAGTATCCTGGAGATTTTCCAAACAACTTAAAACAATTACCATTTGACCTAGCAATGTCATTATTAAGTATACACCCAAAGAAATATAAATTATTCTACCATAAAGACACATGCACTCATATGTTCATCATTGCACTATTCACAATAGGTAAGACATGGAGTCAACCTAGATGCTCATAAATTGTAGACTGGATTAAGAAATGGGGTACATACATTGAGCACGGTGGCTCACACCTGAAATCCTAGCACTTTGGGAGGCCAAGGTGGGTGGATCACGAGGTCAGGAGTTCAAGACCAGTGTGGCCTTCATGGTGATCAAGAGGTGGTGAAATCTGTCTCTACTAAAAATACAAAAATTAGCTGGGCATGGTGGCAGGAGTCTGTAATCCCAGCTACTCAGGAAGCTGAGGCAGAGAATTGCTTGAACCGGGGAGGCGGAGGATGCAGTGAGCTGAGATCACGCCACTGCACTACAGCCTGGGCCACAGAGCAAGACTCCGTCTCACAAAAAAAGAAAAAGAAAAAGAAATGTGGTACATACATACCATAGAATACTATGCAGTCATAAAATAGAATGAGATTATATCCTTTTCAACAACTCAATAAACTTGGAGGCCATTATCCTAAGCAAATTAATACAGGAACAGAAAAACGAATACCGTATGTTTTTACTTATAAGTGGGATTTAAACTTTGAGTATGCATGGACACACAAAAAAAGGGAACACTAGATGCCAGGTCCTACTTGACGCTCGAGGTTAGGAAGAAAGTGATAATCAAAAACCTATCAGATACTATGCTTATTACCTGAATGATGACATTATCAGTACACCAAATCCCCATGGCATTCAATTTACCTACAAAATAAATCTGCACATATACCCCTTGAACCTAAAATAAAAGTTGAAAAGAAAAAAGAAGATGGGACCAATAGACACCGAGGACTTCAAAGGGAGGTAGGAAGGAAGGGGGCCATAGGCTGAAGAACTTCACATTTTTACAATGTTGATTTTACCCATCCATGAACATGAAATGTGTGTCTTCATTTGTTTTGTGTGTTTATTATTTCTTTCAGCAAGGTTTTGTTATTTTCCTTGTAGAAGTCTTTCACCTCCTTAGTTAGGTACTTTCCTCAGTATTTTAATTTTATTTTTTGCAGCTATTGTAAAGGGGTTTGAATTCTTTATTTGATTCTCTTAAGAGCTGTTAATGTATAGCAGTTCTACTTATTCATGTACATTGATTTTGTATCCTTAAACTTTACTGAATTAATGTATTAGTTCTAGGATCTTTTTGGATTTGTCTTTAGGGTTTTATAGGTATAGAATCATATAATTGGCAAATAGCAAGAGTTTGACTTCCTCTTTACCAATTTGGATGCCTTTTATTTTTTTTCTCTTGGCTGATTGCTCTAGCTGGGACTTTCAGTACTATGTTGAATAAATGTGGTGAAAGTGGACATCCCTGTCTTGTTCCAGTTCTCAGGGGGAATGCTTTCAACTTTTTCCTGTTCAGTATAGTGTTGGCTGTGGATTTGTCCTAAATGGCTTTTATTACCTTATGGTATGTCCCTTGTATCCCAGTTTTGCTGAGGGTTTTATCATACAGGGATGCTGGATTTTGTCAAATGTTTTTCCTTCATCTATTAAGATGATCACATAATTTTTGTTTTTATTTCTGTTAATGTGGTGTATCACATTAGTTTACATATGTTAAACCATCCTTGCATCCCTCGTATAACACCCACTTGATCATGGTGGATTATCTTTGTGATAATGCTGTTAGATTCGGTTAACCAGTATTTTGTTGAGATTTTTTGCTTGTAGGTTCATCACAGATATTGATCTGTAGTTTAGTTGTTGTTGTTGTTGTTATGTCCTTTCCTGATTTTAGTATTAGGGTAATACTGATTTCATAAAATGATTGAGGGAGGATTCCCTCTTTCTCTATTTTTTGCAATAATCTCAAAAGGATTGGTACCAATTCCTGTTCGAATGTCTAATAAAATTCAGCTGTGAATTTTCTGGTCCTGGGCTTTTTTATTTGTTGGCAATTTTTTAAAATTACCATTTCAATCTCACTGATTTTTACTGGTCTGTTTAGAGTTCCCATGTCTTCCTGGTTTAATCTAGGAGGGCTGTATATTTTTAGGAATTTTTCAATCTTCTCTAGGTTTTCTAGTTTGTGTATGTAAAGGTGTTCAGGGTAACCTTGAATGATCTTTCGTATTTCTGTGGTATTGGTTGTAATATCTCCCATTTCATTTTTAATTGAGCTTATTTGGATTTTCTTTCTTCTTAGTTAATCTTGTTAATGGTCTATCAATTTTGTTTACTTTTTCAATGAACCAAATTTTTGTTTTATTTTTCTTTTGTATTAGGTTTTTTGTTGTTGTTTCAATTTCATTTAGTTCCTCTCTTATCTTATCTTTGTTTTTTTTGTTTGTTTGTTTGTTTGTTTGTTTTTGTTTTTTTTTCTTCTGTTGGGTTTGGGTTTGGTTTGTTCTTGTTTCTCTAGTTCCTTGACGTGTAACCTTAGAATCTCTATTGTGCATTTTCAGACTTTTTGATGTAGGCATTCAATGTTATGAACTTTCCTCTTAGCACCACTTTTGCTGTATACCAGAGGTTTTAATAGGTTGTGTCACTATTACCATTCAGTTTAAATAATTTTATTTATTTATTTTTTTGCCTCAGCCTCCTGAGTATTTGAGACTATAATCACCTGCCACCATGCCAGGCCAATTTCTTGTATTTTTAGTAGAGGCAGGGTTTCACCGTGTTAGCCAGGATGGTCTCGATCTCCTGACCTTGTGATTCAACTGCCTCAGCCTCCCAAAGTGATGAGATTACAGGCATGAGCCACTGCACCCAGCCTTAAATAAATTTTTAATTGTCATCTTAATTTTATTGTTGACCCAATAATCATTCACAGGAAGGTTATTTAATTTCTATGTATTTGCAAGATTTCGAGGTTTCCTTTAGGTGTTGATTTCCAATGTTATCACACTGTAGGCTGAGAGAGTGCTTAATATAATTTCTATTGTCTTTAATTTATTTAGACTTGTTTTGTGGTCTATCATATGCTCTATCTTGGAGAATGTTCCATGTGCTGATGAATAGAATGTATATTCTGCAGTTGTTGGGTAGAATGTTCTGTAAATATCTGTTAAGTTCATTTGTTCTAGGGTATAGTTTAAGTCCATTGTATCTTTGTTGACTTTCTGACTTGATGACCTGCCTAGTGCTGTCAGTGGAGTATTAAAGTCCCCCACTAATATTGTGTTACTGTCAACCTCATTTCTTAAGTCTAGTCATAATTGTTTTATAAATTTGGGAGCTCCATTGTCAGGTTCATATATATTTAGAATTGTGATAATTTCCTGTTGGATTAGTTATTTTTAACCATTATGTAATGTCCCTCTTTGTCTTAATTTTAACTGTTGTTTTGAAGTCTTTTTTTGTCTGATATAAAAATAGCTACTCGTGCTCACTTATGGTGTCAAGTTTACCTTAAGTTGATGTGAGTCCTCATGTTTTAGGTGTGTCTGCTGAAGACAGAAGATACTTGTTTGGTGAATTTTTATCCATTCTGCCATTCTGTATCTTTTTAGTGGAGTATTTAGACCATTTATATTCAACATTAGTATTTAGATGTGAGGTACTATTCTATTCATCATGCTGGTTGTTGCATAAATACTTTTTTTTTTTTTCTTTGTGTTATTGTTGTATAGGTCCTGTGAGATTCGTGCTTTAAGGAGGTTCTATTTCAGTGTATTTCATGGATTTGTTTTATGACTTAGAGCTGATTTTATTAGTTCTTGTAGTGCTGGCTTGGTCATGGTGCATTATCTCAGTATTTCTTTGTCTGAAAAAGACTGTGTATATTTTTTCATTTATGAAACTTAGTTTTGCTGCACACAAAATTCTTGGCTGATAATTGTTTTTATTTAAGGAGGCTAAAGATAGGACCCCATCCCTTATAGCTTGTAGGGTTTCTACTAAAAAAATCTGTTGTTAATCCAATCAAAGTAATCCTTTATAGGTTAGCTGATGCTTTTGCCTCACAACTCTTAAGATTCTTTTCTTCATTTGGACTTTAGATAACCTGAAGACTATGTCCCTAGGTGATGTTTTTTTTTGCAATAAATTTCCTAGGAGTTTTTTTAATAATTTTGTGTTTGGCTGTCTAAGTTGCTAGCAAGGTCAGAAAAGTTGTCCTTGATTATTTCTTCAAATATAAAGTTTGGTGCAAAAGTAATTTCAGTTTTTGCCATTACCCTAATATATTTTCCAAACTTTTAGATTTCTCTTCTTCTTCAGGAATAGTAATCATTCTTAGGTTTGGTCGTTTAGCATAATCCCAATCTTCTTGGCGTCTCTGCTTATTTTTTTTTTAATTTATTCTTTTTATTTGTCTTTGTTGGGTTGAGTTATTTCAAAAGCCTTGTCTTTGAACTTTGAAGTTCTTTCTTCTACTTGTTTGATTCTATTGCTGACACTTTCCAGTGTATTTTGCATTTCTATATGTATGTTCTTCATTTTCAGAAGTTGTGATTGTTTTTTATTTATACTATCTAGTTTTCTGGATTTTTTTTCTGTCCGTGTCCTGTTGTGTCCTCTGACTTCTTCAGGTTGATATTCACCTTTCTCTGGTGCCTCCTTGAGTAGCTTAGTAATTGACCTTCTATTTTTTTTTTTTTTTTTTTTCTGGTACTTCAGATATTTTTTTTTGGTTTGCATTAATTGCTCATGAGCTAGTGTTATCTTTTGTGGATGCTAAGGAACCTTGTTTTGTCATATTACCAAATTTGATTTTCTGGTTTCTTCTCATTTGAGTAGACTATGCCAAAGGGAAGATCTGTGGCTCAAGCGCTGTTGTTCAGATTCTTTTGTCCCTTGAGATGCTCCCTCAGTGTGGTGCTCTCCTCCTTCCCCTAGATATGGGGCTTCCTGAAATCCTGTAAAGAGCCCTGTGATATGATCCCTCTTCAGATCTCTCAGCCATGGATACCACTACCTGCTCCAGTGGAGGTAGCAGGCAAGTAAAGTGGACTCTATGAGGGTTCTTTGTTGTAGTTTTGCTGTTGTTGTTGTTCATGCCAGTTGCTTTATTTCTACGTCTTATATTTCATCAAACAGAAGTAAAATTTTCCGGAGGTAGTACTATTTTTAGAGACCTTTTTTAATTTTTTTTTTTTTTTTTTTGAGACGGAGTCTTGCTCTGTTGCCCAGGCTGGACTGCAGTGGCCGGATCTCAGCTCACTGCAAGCTCTGCCTCCCGGGTTTATGCCATTCTCCTGCCTCAGCCTCCCGAGTAGCTGGGACTACAGGCGCTCGCCACCTCGCCCGGCTAGATTTTTGTATTTTTTAGTAGAGACGGGGTTTCACCATGTTAGCCAGGATGGTCTCGATCTCCTGACCTCGTGATCCGCCCGTCTCGGCCTCCCAAAGTGCTGGGATTACAGGCTTGAGCCACCGCGCCCGACCTAATTTTTTTTTTTTTTTTAATAGCAGTTTTAGTTTCACAGCAAAATTGAAAGATACAAACTTTTTATCTACCCCAGGCATGTATAGCCTCTGTGGTTACCAACATTCCTCACTATACTGATACACTTGCTACAATTGATGAACCTCCATTGGCATATTATAGTCACTCCAAGTGAATACTTTATAGTAGGACTCACACTTGGTATACCTTTTATAGATTTAAGAATGTATAATGTTTTTAAATTGATGTGTTCATGATTATAGTATCACATACAATATGTTCACTGCTCTAAAACTCCTTGGTGGTTTACCTATTAATTTCTCGCTCCCGTAAATTACTGTAAACCACTAATATTTTTACTGTCTCCATACCTTTTCTAGAATATCATAGTCAGAATCTTACAGTGTGAAGCCTTTTCATATTGGCTTTTGTACTTTATAGTATACAATTATGGTGCCTTCATGCTTTTCATGGCTTGAGATTTTTTTTTTTTTTTTTTTTTAGTGTTTAGTAATGTTTTCTTATCCGTATATATCAAAGTTTACCTATTAATGTACCTACTGAGTGATGCCTTCACTGTTTCCAAATTTTGAAATTTATAAATAAAGCTGCTCTAAACATCCGTGTGCATGTTATTATGTGAACATAAGATTTTAACTCCTTTGGGTAAACAATAAGGAGCCCAATTGCTGGATTATATAGTAAGAGTGTGTTTAGTTTTATAAAACAAAATAACAAAAAACAAAAGCGAAAACTCTTCTGCAAAGTGACTATATATCATTTTACATTTCCATCAGCAATGAGAGTTCCTGTGCTCTACATTCTTACCAGCATTTGGTGGTGTTAGTGTTCCAAATAACGGCCATTCTAATGTATATGTGATGTTATTTCATTGTTTTAATTTGTACTTCATTTATGACATAGTACAGCATCTTTCATATGATTATTGACCATTTGTATGTTTTCTTCATTGTGGTATGTGTTCAGGTCTTTGTCTCACTTTTTAATTGGGTTGTTTTCTTATTGTTGAATTTCAAGGGTTGTTTGTATATATTAGATAACATTTCTTTATCAGATGTGTCTTTTGCAAATATTTTTCTCTCAATCTGAGGCTTGTTTTCTCATTTTCTTAACATTTTCTTTTGCAAAGCAGAAGTTTTTTGATTTGAAAAAAATCTTCCCTTTAATTATTTATTTCCTCAATCATGCCTCTTGTGTTGTACCTAATAAGCTATCAGCATACCCAAGGTCAGGTAAGTTTACTCCCATGTTATCTTCTAAAATTCTAATAGTTTTGCATTTTATATTTAGGTCTGTAATCCATTTTAATGTAATTTTGTTAAAGTTGTCAGGTCAATGTCTAGATTATATTTTTTTTCTTTTGCACAAGAATGTCAAATGTCCAGGTAATTCAACATTCTTTATTTATTGAAAAGACTACTTTTGCCCTGTTGTATTGTCTAGACCACTTTGCCAAAGATGGGTTGACTAAATATTATGTAGATATACTTCTGGGCTTTCTATTCTTTTCTATAAGTCTATTTGTCTATTATTTTGTCAATACCATACTTTCTTTTTTATGGTAGCTTTATAGCATGTCTTTAAGTCAGGTAGTATCAGTCCTCCAACTTTACTATTTTTCTTCAATGTCATGTTGGCTATTCTAGATCTTTTGCCTCTTCATATGAACTTTGCAAACATTTTCTTAATATCCACAACACCACCTGCTGAGATTTTTATTGGTATTGTATTTAATTTCTAGATCAAATTGAGAAGAACTGACATGTTGACAATACTGAGTCTTTCTATCCATGGTCTCAGACAGTATTTGTTCATTCTCACACTGCTATAAGGAACTAGCCAATACTGGGTAATTTAGAAAGAAAAGAGGTTTAATTTACTCATAGTTCTCCTTAGCTTGGGAGGCCTCAGGAAATTTACATCATGGTGGAAAAGGAAGCAGTCACATCTTACATGGTGGCAGGCGAGAGAGAGAGAGAGAGAGAGAATGTAGTAGGAACTATCAAACACATGTTGGCTCACTGCAACTTCCGCCTCCTGGGTTCAAGTGATTCTTCTTCCTCAGCCACCCAAGTAGCTGGGAATACAGGCACACACCACCATGCCTGGCTAATTTTTTGTAGTTTAGTGGAGACGAGGTTTCACCTGTTGGTCAGGCAGGTCTCGAACTCCCGACCTCAGGTGATCTGCCTGCATTGGCCTCAGGTGATCTGCCTGCATTGGCCTCCTGAAGTGCTGGGATTACAGGCGTGAGCCGCCACTCCTGGCCTCAATTTTTTTAATAGATAAAAACACATTTTTAAATAGAGTTGTTTGTTTCAGATTTTCTATTTTTTCTTGTATGAGTTTAGGCACATTATCTTTCAAGGAATTTATCTCTTTCTTCTAGGTTGTGTGTAGGCATACAGTTATTATACTTTTAATATATAGGATTGGAATGATGATGTTCTCTCTTTTAGTTCTGATAGTGATAATTTGTATCCTTTATTTTAGTTAGACTGGGTTAAGACTTATCAATTATGTTAATTTTTTCAAAGAACCACCTTTTACTTTTATTGATTTTCTCTATTGATTTTCTGTTTTTAATTATATTTCTGCTTTTTCTTTTCATCTTACTTTGAAGTTAATTTGCTCATATTTTTCTAGTTTCCTAAGTTGGAAGCTTAGATAATTCATTTTAGATCTTTCTTCTTTTCTAATATATGCATTAAATGCTAAAATTTTCCAATGCAAAAACACTTTTGCTACATTCTACAGTTCTCATAAGTTGTATTTTTATTTTCATTTAGTACAAAATATTTTAAATTATCTTGAGATTTTTTCTGTGGTCCATTTATTATTAAGTGTCTTGTTTAATCTCTAGATATTTTGGAGTTTTCCAGTTATCTGTCTATAATTAATATCTAGCTTAATTCTATTGTTGCCTGAGAGCATACTTTGTATAATTTCTATTACTTTCAATTCATTAAGTCATATTTTATGGTCTAAAATGTGAACACTGCTGGTGACTGTTACATGTAAGCTTGAGAAGAATGTGTATTTTGCTGCTATAGGATGATGTACACTATAAATATTAATTATATTTGCTTGATTGATGGTACTGTTAAGTTCAACTATGTGCTTAATTGCTGATCTTCCAGTCTGTTCAGCTTTTTATTTTTAGATGGAGTAGTAACTTCTGAGATCCTTATATGCAACACCAGAAACTGGAAGTTTGACGGTGCTGCCTTGAAGAGAATTTGAGGGTGTGTTCCAGCGTCACAGTTCTCATTCATTAAAATGTCATTTAAAAAAGATCAAAATTTCCAAATTAATTTGTGTTAAATAACCTTGTGTAGGAATAACCTGATTAAATAAATTATTGGCCTTTAAGGTAATATTCACCAAGCTTCATAACATTACATTATTTTAAAAGTTAGCAAGCAGTCTTATATATGTTTGTATATATGTATATATATATAACTAGCTCATACTCATGATCTACTCTACTATATATTATAATGTTTGAAAGAGAGAAAAAGAATGAAAAAAAATCAATGACACAATATCTTTGCTGATATTGAAAATATTAGCAATATGCAGTAATACAATTAGCAAAAACAGTAGCATAACATATAGTGGCTGCACCATACATATATAGGCATGCCTTGTCTTATTACACTTTGCTTTACTACTCTTCATGGATCTCGTGTTTTTTACAAATAGAAGGTTTGTGGCAACCGTGCATTCAACAAATCTAACGGCGTTATTTTTCCAATAGCCTGTGCTCATTTTCTGTCTCTGGGTCACATTCTGGTGATTCTCATAATATGTCAAACATTTCCGTTATCGCTATATATGTTATGGTGATCTGTAATTAGTGATCTTTGATGTTACTAATTAAATTGTTTTGAGGTGCCATGAACTACACTCACATAAAATGGCAAACTTAATTGATAAATATACATGTTCTGACTGCTTCATTGACTGAAATTTCTGTCATCTCTCTCCTTCTTCTCAGGCATCCCTGTTTCCTGATAAACAAAAATATTGAAATTAGGTCATTTAATAATCCTACAACGGCCTCTAAGTATTAAAGTTAAAAAGAAGATTCACAAATCTCTTACTTTAAATAAAAAGCCAGAAATATTTAATCTTAGTGAGGAAGGCATGTCCAACGCCAAGACAGTCTGAAATCTAGGACTCTTTTTACCAAACAGCCAAGTTGCTAATGCAAAAGAAAAGCCATTGAAGAAAATTAAAAGCACTATTCCAGTGAACACATAAATGATAAAAAAGGGAAACACCTTTTTTGCTGATATGAAGAAAGATACAGAAAAGGCCCTAACAAAACAAAGCCAGATTTTTCAACAGAGACAAAACACTGTCTATTGGAATAAGATGTCCTCTAGGTCTTTCACAGCTAGAGAGGAGAAGTGAATGACTGGCTTCAAAACTTCAAAGAACAGGTTCTCTCTCCTATTAAGGACTGATGCAGCTGATGACTTTCTGTGAAACCTCACTGAGGTTAAGGTGAGCTTCATGAGCATAAGTTGAATATTAGCAATGTGCAGCAATAAAATTAGCTGTTATGAAAATCCTAGATCCCGTAAGAATTATGCTAAATTGACTGCCTGTGCTCTGTAAATGGGACAACAAGGTCTAGATGACAACCCAACTGTGTACAGCATGGTTTCTTGAATAATTTAAGCCCACTATTTGTACCTACTGCAAAAAAAACAAGATTCCTTTCAGAATACTACTGCTCATTGAAATGCATCTGGTTACCCAAGGGTTCTAATGGAAATATACAGCAGATTAAATATGTTTTCATGCCTACTAATACAACATCCATCCTGCAGCCCATGGATCAAGGTATAATTTTGACATTCAAGTTTTATTATTTAAGATGTGCATTTTGTAAGGCTATGGCTGTCATAGACAGTGATTCCTCTGACAGATCTGGGCAAAGGAAATTGAAAATTTCCTGGAAAGGATTCATCATTCTCGATGCTAGAACATTTGTGATTCATCAGAGAAGGCTGAAATATGAACACTGACAAGAATTTGGAAAAAAGTTGATTCCATCCCTCATGGCTGACTTTGATATGTTCAGTCCTTCAGTGAGAAAAGTAACTGCAGATGTTGTGGAAATACTAAGATTACTATAATAATGGAGCCTGAGGCTATAACTAAATTACAGAAATATTCTGAAATATGTGAGTGGATAAGTAGTTGCTTCCTATAGATGAGCAAAGAAAGTGGTTTCTTGAGAGGGAATCTATTCTTTATGAGGATGCAATCAACATAGCTGAAATAACAACAAAGGATTTATAATATTACATAAGCTTAGTTGATAAAGCAATGGCAGGGTTTGCGAGGATTGATTCCAGTTGTAAAAGAAACTCTATTGTAGATAAAAAGACATCATCTGCTGATGAGAAATCACCCATGAAAGAAAGAGTTAATCAATGCTGCAAACTTCATTGTTGCCTTATTTTAAGAAATTGCCACAGCCATCCCAATCCTCAGGGGCCACTACCCTAATTACTCAGCAGCCATCAACTTCACAGCAAGACTCTTCACCAACAAAAGGATTATGATTTGCTGAAGGCTCAACTTATTATTAGCATATTTTAGCTATAAAGTATTTTTAAATTAAGATATGTACATTGTTTAATTACACAATTCTGTGGCAGACTTAATAGATTACAGCAGAGTGTAAACAAAACATTTGTGTGCACTGGGAAACAAACAAAATGTGCGACTCACCTTACTGTGATATTCACTTTATTGTGGTCATCTGGAAACCAACCTGCACTATCTTGGAGGTATGCCTCTTATAACAATAACATATTTAGTGACAATAATATCAATGAACATAACAAATCCGATGAAGTAATTATTATTTTTCTCTGTTACATGGCTTACTAAACATCATAATCAGCTCTGCTCTTCCCTTGCTATTTTCTTGTTATTTTATATATAGTATCTTCAATACATGGTTACATTGCAGCAACATTTTAAATATACTTTTCTGTTTTGTAAGGATGTCTTTAATTAAAACAAGGTATTATAACTGGTAACTCCACTCACATAGGCAAATTAATTTGACCGATTTTACAATATAATATAAGGGAAAAAATTGCCTTTCTGACCTCCTGTGTCTCATGGAGCTATAATTTTGCCCTCAGTGTGCTGTGAGAATCAGGTGCTACATGTTACTCTGACAGAACCAGTAAGAATGTTAATATTACTTAGCATAGAATATATTAGTAAAGACTATTTAGTTTCTGGTTGTTTGCATGAAGATAAATAATACGTTCTCATTTTTTTTCACATCTCAGTAGATTATCTTGACAACACAGCACTTTAGAGTCACTTTTTCTTATTTATTTTTTACCCATTTAAGATTTCCTAAAGACTCATGTTCAGGCTCTAGTTTTTTATTTGATGGATTACTGATTAAAGATGTTTTGGATTCTTTCAAAATCCATGCTTCTCAACAATCCTATATTATAATTAGGATTAACATCACAATTTTACAATTGAGAAAATTGAGCATCAGACTGGTTAAATTATTTGCTGACAATCCTCAGCTAATAAATACTGAGTGAGCTTGATTAGAAAAAAGTATGATTTAGAGCACACATTGTGAAATATTTCCCTTTATTGTCTCTTTATCAGGGATTATTCAGCAAGTAGTGGATAAATTCCTACTGAGCTGATATATGCAATACAAGTGGTAATAATAACAAAAATAATTAGTCATAGTATTAGCAAATAATCTTTACTATGCATTTACTATATATGAAGTAATAGACTACGTGTTTTATATATTCTTTCTCATGTAATTTTCATTACAACCCTAAAAATTGGATACTCTTTAGCCAGCTCAGGCTTCCATAACAAAATATCATCAGTTGGATAGCTGAGCAACAGAAAATTAATTTATTATAATTCTGGGGACTAGAAGTATGAGATAAGGATGCCAGTATAGTTGGATTCTGGTAAGGGTTGTCTCCCTGGCTTCTAGCTGGCTAACTTCTCTCTCTGTCATCATATGGTAGAGAGAGAAAAAAAGAGACAGGGGTGGTGGTTGTGTGTGTGTGTGTGAGAGAGAGAATTCTCTGGTGTCCCTTTTGATAAAGGCACAAATTTGCCTCACTCTCATGACCTCACCTAAACCTAATTATCTCCCAAAGGTCTCATCTCCAACGACCACTAATTGAGGGTTAGAAATTCAAACAAGAGTTTGGGAGTGGACACAACTTAGTACATAGGAACTCTTGTTATTCTCATTTTGCAGATGAAGAAATAGATGCCAGAGATGTCAACTCAATAAAGGTTACTTAGTTTGTGATGGGTCAAGCATGAACTTGAATATAGGCAACCTGAAGATGTATTTCAGGGTGCTACTCAAAATGTAGATGAAGAAATGAAAGTTCGGTGAATATTGTAATTATTTTAATGGAATTTCCACAGTACTTCCGTCAGACCATTCAATTTACTTACTGCAATAAAAAATATATTTTAGTAGGAGGTTTGGTCTGTTGGAGACAAAATTCGTGGTTTAATTAATTGAAATTTTCACCTTTAAAGAGGTTTTTTTTTTTTTTTTTTTTTTTCCTGAAGGCACATTGGTAATACTAAATATTCAGCCCATGTAATATATTAAAATGCTTAGTACATTAATCATAAGTGTGACTTTGAACACTATGGCTCTTCTGGGTACTCTTCAGGGGGAAATCAAGTGGAACATTTTCCAGGGATTCAGTCTGGCATTAATAATATGGATTATGTGTCACGTTTCATCTGTGCTAAATAAAAATGGGAGAAACATTGACTCTAGCTCTTGGCAGAGGATACGGAAGCAACAGTTAAATGTTATTTGAGTAATTATAATGCGAAATACCAATCGGAAGAACTGGTTAGGAACTTATCTATTAATAAAGATGCTCAATTATATTTACTAATACCACTAAATTAGTCATAAACTCAGTTTGTTATTAATTATAAATCAGATCATTGTAACATTTAAAGCAGTAGTTTTAATGAATAAAAAAGTTCTCTATTATAAATTGAATATTTTTGATAATTAAAAACCAAATGGCTATCCAAATTATACCACTGTTGAAGTATGGTTTATAACCAGGTAAAGCATAACAGAACTTTGACTATCTCAAGGGTTTTTCTCTCTCTGGTGAAGTCATAATTGTGATGCCCATAACACTCCATTCCACTGTTTTATGCATCTATACTTACTGTGATACTTACTTATGCCATCTTGATTAGTGTAGCTAATAAAATAATTAATACTAATATATTACATTAAAAATAACAAAATATTAAAGAGTATTTGAATAAAATCATGCTTTATTGCTTCAACTTCTTATCTGGACTAAAGCCATGTTATACTATTACAGTAAACAACATTAGCAGTACCAAAGGAAGAGAAACAACAACACATTCCAATTTATATTATATCACAAAGTTCCCCTACATAAATGGCAATATTCTCTTTCCCAGGAAACATCATAATAAACATTTCTTGAATTATAGAAATAAGTTTACATCTTGTAATTTCAGTTTTTCAAATGACAACTGACACCCTATACACAGCTTTTAACAACCAATTCTTTTCCCAAATGCGATGAATCTAAATTCTTATTTTCTTTTGTTCTTCTTTTTCTTTTAGTTTCCTCTCTAGAGTCTCATAAACTATGGCTGTGCCTATCTATATTTAATCTTGTGTGCATTATTTGTTTGCAATTTCAATTACACATTCTTCTATCCATCTGAATTATAGCTTCATTGCTTTCTTTTAATATTGTGTTACTTATGAAATTAATAATGTTTTTGTTTACAAAATAAAATAACTTCTCAGAATACTTGTTATAAAAGCAATAAAAGGCTGGTAATGGTTGGTCATGACTGTAATCCCAGCACTTTGAGAGGCAAAGACAGGAGGATTGCTCAAGGCCAGGAGTTTGAGACTAGCCTTGGCAACATAGCAAGACCCCATTTCTAACAAAAAGAAAAAGCAATGCCCATTCACTCTAGAATAACTAGAAGTTGTAGGAAAGAAAAAGAAAATGGAAACTACTCATAAGGTTTTTTCCAAGAAAAATGTTAGTATTTTAAAATACGTTTTTCCAGTCTGTCTCTTTCTCCTCCCCTTTTTCTCTCTCAAAAAGGATAGAGAGATGACACAGAAATAGCATTGCAGAGATAAAGATATAGAAACATAGAGATACAGTCTTAATTATTTGTGAGTTCCATATTTGCCATTTTGTCCACTAACTAAAAGTTATTTGTTATACCCAAATTGATATAGCACTTTTACTCTCGTTGAAGGACATGCACAGAGCAGTGAAAAAAAAATGTCCTCGCTTGATGCACATCTTCTCAGCTGAGGTCAAACAATGAGACACCACCTTGTTGTTTCAGCTCTCCTACTGTAAAC